>NC_140595.1:317155296-317365296 GCF_964204655.1 Triturus cristatus
GTGGTGATTTGGAGGCTGGTGTGGCAGCAGCTCCGGCAGGAGAAGGGTCCATGGGTCTGTTTCGGGGTGGCCGGTAAGCAGGTGTGTGATCGGCTGGCGTTGAGTGAGTGGAGGGTGCTGGCTTCGGGTGTCGTGGCGTTCGCGGGGGCCAGGGGGCTGGCGCTGGGCTATGTCCAGGCGCAGACGGGCGTAGATGGGCTTGCCTTAGACGCGCCTTCGGCGCGCTAGCGGCGCGGCCGACATAAGAAGAAGAGGTGGGAGGGAGGAGCAGCTGGGAAGCGGGAGCGATTAGGTGAGCGAGGGAGGCGGAGACGCAGCAGTGGGAGAGGAGACGGCTGAAAAACATAAGGAAGAGCTGAGGCGAAAACGGACAGAGAATAAATACAGGGGCATTAGAAAACAGACTACAGCGCAGATACAATACAATTACAAATACAACACAGTACAATTATAGCTAAGAAAAAAGGAAATAAAGAAATACAGACAAGGGACAGAGCGAGCAGAGACATACTTATGGCTCACCACTGGACCACCAGGGATGAGGCGCAGGCGGAAGCCTGCGGGTGGAGGAGGGCCTCGAACTCGCAGCAGCAGCGAGAGATATGGAGCAAGGGACACGGGCAAAACTGGTGGAGCTGTGCGGTGTGGGGAGCGACCTGCCTACAACAGGGTCAAGGATCGCTCTCCTCACCGCGCAGCGGCCGCCATAAGAAGGGGAGGTGGGAGGGAGGAGCAGCTGGGAGGCGGGAGCGATTGGGCGAGCGCAGGGTGCGGAGACGCAGCAGTGAGAGAGGAGATGGCTGAAAAACACAAGGAAGGGCTGAGGGGAAAGCGGATAGAGAACGAATACAGGGGCAGTAGAAAACCGACTACAGCGCAGATACTAGGCTAGGCTAACAAAATAAATTCCTCCAAAAAAAGTAGAGAACATATTTTTTATAGGAGAAAATATATATTTTTTTTAATTCTTGGTATTTACAATATTTTGTCAGAGTTTGCAAACAATAACATATGACATAATTTCATTAATGCAAACAGAACATATAAATACATTCATACACTCAGAACAAACTCACATCCACAAGTACACACATACTCATACACTCTAACCACTCAAAAGTAATTCATCATAGGAAACGTGGTCAAAGATCCAACGCAGTTTAGGGTCCTATACAAGGGATTAATATTAACAAAAAACTATTGTGCGTCCTCTCAGTAGTAGGTAGTAGAAATATATGGAGGCACGAGGTTCTCCAGCGCAGTTTGTATAGGACCCTAAACTGCGTTGGATCTTTGACCACGTTTCCTATGATGAATTACTTTTGAGTGGTTAGAGTGTATGAGAATGTGTGTACTTGTGGATGTAAGTTTGTTCTGAGTGTATGAATGTGGGACCTTATTTATATGTTCTGTTTGCATTAATGAAATTATGTCCTTATGTTATGTTTGCAAACTCTGACAAAATATTGTAAATACCAAGAATAAAAAATATATATATTTTCTCCTATAAAAAAATCTTCTCTACTTTTTTGGGAGGAATTTGTTTTGTTAGCCTAGCGATGTTCTAACCTTCTAGTGACTTTACGAGCATTTCCTATATTATCTCTAGACAGGTTGGGTTCTTTTGGCTGTTATTGGCTCCCATCAAAGGGACTCACACCAAGGTTCATCTGGAAGCCCAGCGGAAAGCACAACAGATATTTTACTGTGCTGGCCCTGAAACGAAACAGCAAGATGCGTTCCCAGCGCCCCCTCGCTCTAAAGAGGTAGCTAGTGGGTGGGCCGTCTGCAACTCTGTTCATATAAGCTGCCAGAATCGACTTCCCCCTTTCTTTCATTATTCTTGTGGAGCAATCAAAATGATATAGAGCTTGCTGCGCATGTTTTTTATTGACATTAGTGTTAAGCTCAGAATCCGTAAAAACATGTTGCTGACCGATCTTTCCAGGGGTTTATTCGACACCTGCTAGTCATGGAATTAAGAGTCAAACCAAAAGAAATGAAGGACGGAGTGTTGAACATTGCAAGCACTCACCCCCAGTCAACTGATCTGGGTTTGATCCATCACCGTTCTTTGGCCCACTCTGCCACCCCAGTTCAGACATGGCCATATGCAAATCAGTCTGACCCTGTGCCTCATGGGAACAGTCCAGCCCGAACTGCCAAGCCATGTCTTCCCTGGACCGGAAACAAGCTTCCTAGGACCGGTTTCTGGCATTTCAGCCGTCTTCAGCCAGGCTTGCTTGAATCCAGTGGCAAAGTGAGCAATGGAATTAAGAGTCCCCTTTCACACTCGAGGCTATCCTTGATGATATCCCTGGTCAAACAGGCCTCCTCATTTCTCCATATTGCTAACCACAGTAATGAAGGGGGACCTCTGATGTTATCTTCTATATAGGGCAAACTCAATTCTTCGTGGCAAATTAAGTGGGAGGATTATATGGGAGCTGACGACCGTCCTACAAAACCTGTTTTCTTCAGTCTGAATGGCTTCACATTTAGAGATGCCCCAAACCTCAGCTCCATATGTTGCAATGGGAATACATTGTGTTCTATACCTTTGCAACAATGGAATAAGAGCTACCGCTCTCAATTGTTGGGGTGGTTTTGTGGTGAACCACTTGCCCTCAGCAGTTTGGTCCTGCACTGCGTGATATGCGGTGACCACGATCCTGTTGCAGCAAAGGTAACCCCCAATTAAGAAAAAGTGATAGTGCATTTTAAACTATTAGTACCAAGGGAAAGAGTTGCTAGCTAAAGAGTTGCTAGCTGCTGACTCTTTGGGCCACCTGCCATGATAAAAGATTTGGAATAATTCGTTTGTAGGTCCAAAGTGGCCATAAAATCCACAAAGGCCTGCATCAGCAGGGGCCGAGCTTTTGCGTAGCATGCAAGCCATCGGCACTGTCATCGGCCTAGAAGAGCAAAGAAAGTAACAAGCCTTTAACTTCTGATACGTCAGGGGTAACATTGGTTAAATAAGCATGGACCTTATTGATATATAATATAAGTAAAATTGGGGCTAATGCACACCCTTGTCTCACACCACGAAAAACTCCTATATCGCCAGAAACATGTCCATGAGTACTAATTCGATTTCTGCCTTTCATATCCCTGTGCAAATATGCGAAAAAGTACGCAAATGTTTCATCCATCCCGCAAGAAAAGAGGTTTTCCCATAACTTTGAGCGATTGACACAATCAGACGCTGAGGTCGAGTCCATAAATGCCAGATATAAAGGGCATTGTTTGGCAACAGTGTACTTTCCTATAGTCAAAGTCCGATTCAGACATTACTCGATTGTCCCAATCTGGTTTCTGAACCCATACTGGCAAGGATACAAAATAGACGTATCCTGTGCCCACTCATTTATACTGTTATACAGAACCCTCCCTAAAATTGTAACCGTTGTGTCAATTAAGGATACGTGCCTGTATCACCCCGGATGGGAACTGTCACATTTTTTGAAAATAGGTACATAATGGAAATTGTCCAAAACTAGGTAATGAAGAGTTGTCAAGATTGTTAAAAACATTCATTAGTTGTAAGGCCCAAAGGTGGGGTTACACTTTGAGATCAATTGGTACACCGTCCGGGCCCGGTGCCTTGCCACTAATGCTCTGATTGAGGGCATCTTCTACTTCACTCAAGGTTGCCTGGATACCTGGATGATTATTAATAACAAGTGAGGGTTCAGTAGTCAACAGTTGTAGCAACATAGATTTTAGTGAAGTGAGCCTCCCGTTTCTCGCTAAGGCTATGACAACTAATTGAATAGTGTATATGGACAATCCTGACAGTTAAAATATGGCACCCCCTATTCCAGTCCACAGGTACTGTTGCCAAATGAGGACACCATTTTGATCTTCTTATATTTAGCGTCTGCGGTACCAAGACCAGTAAACAGACTGAACGAGACAAATCTTACTGCAAGCCTGATTGCGAGACCTGATTTTGGATAAGTGCCAATCAATCCTTCACTGTTTTTGTACTGCTCTCCTTGCCGCCCGTACACCATCTGATTACAGGGGACACAACCCTGTTTTTATGGTTTATCTTTACCTGTGCAGACTGTAACTATTAACAACCACAAAAGGAGTGACCATTTTCCGGAAAGCGTTGAGCTCTATGTAGGATTTGTGGTCATTATGGCATAGTGTAGCTATACCCATTCAGAGCACATTGATATAGTTGCTCCCATGGCACCTTTAAAATATATCTCTTATGCTTAGCCCACTGATACTCAGAAAACGTTCCTGCAGCCATTTTTCTCTTCAGCACAAGACCACCATTTAAAACTTATAAGTTTACTTGTGGCAGTAGGATAGCAGTTGCCATTGTGGAAAACTATTTTATCTGGGTGTATTCCCCTGTTTCACATCCGGTTTAATGATTTTGGCTAATGACCTAATGATTTTAGGGGCAGTTGGTATGGTGGTATGTGATGGGATACCAGCATTTTCAAAGCACCTGAGAAATTAAAGTTGATTACGTAATTCGCTTCCTTGTAATTTTCTGAGAAAGTTTGTAGTCCACCCACAATGGAAGCTATATACACCCTGTTCTTTGTGTTCAGTAATGAGGTACCTGTTAAATATTCAAGAATTAAAGAACAGGTTTGGTTGAGTCACACTTACTAATTTTGCAGAACAGAACATGGGTGTGGTAAACAATGCACACAGTCAGATCGCAGAAGGCAAGAATTCATGTACGGAAGGGACAACATTGTTGGTATATTACCTAGCATGACACATAACGTGTGTTTGTAAAGTGCACGTTCACCCAGAAGGGTATTTTGGCACTAAATGACAGATGTATATTGTTACCTAACTTAATGGTATTCATGTAACTCATATGGTCAGTCCCCCATTGTCAAGTGTGGCACACTGATTGTACAGACAATTATTGTTGTCCTAAAAATGGAAACATACTGTTGTACCTAGGTAGCAGGATCAAAAGAGGAAGTAACTATAGCATTAAAGGAAGTTAAAACAAATAGGTTTTCAGCTCCTTTTTAAACAATGGCTGTGATGGCTCGGAGGTGTGTTGGAAGCTCATTCTACTGTTGAGGGGCTAGATGAGAAAACGATCTACCCCCATTTCTAGCGATTCTGACCCTAAAGGGGGTCAGTAGGTGTTTTCCTCCTGACCTGAGATTTCTTTTGGTACATACCAGTTGAGTTTCTTAGCTAGATAATGTGGCCCATATTCTTACAAGGATTTATGTGTAATGCATATTAGCTAGAAGTGAGTACTTTTTCTGATAGGGAGCTAGTGTAAGGATCTCAAGCTGGTGGGCAGATGGGGACCGAGATGGAAGATTTAACACTAGTCTGGCAGCAGTGTTCTGCAATACCTGGAGTCTAATATATAGTTCCTTGTTAGTTGTTACCATTAGTGCGTTTCCATAGTCTCGGCGACTGATTATCAAACCCTGAACCAATGATTCCCTGGGTTCCAAAAGTATCCATTGGAAAATCTTTGGTAGCGTTTGCATGATGCCATAGCAGGTGGCCAGGGTATGGTTTATATGGTCCTTCATGGACAACTTGTCATCTATTATTATACCTAGGTTTCGTACCGTGAATTTAGGGGATGTACAGAGGCCCAGACTCGTTAGCCACCAGTCATTTGACCACACTTTTTGTGGTTTTCCAAATATAATTACTTCGATCGTGCGCACATTAAGCTGTATGTAGTTATTTTGCATCCAGTTGGTTATGTGAATCATACAGTTTTAAAATCTGGTTCTTGTATCCTCAGCTTTAGGTCCCAGGGTAATTATCAACTGTGTATTGTCTGCATACGAGATTACTTCAAACCCTTACGATCTAATTACCCTTGCCAATGGTGCTACATAGACGTTAAACAGCATGGAGCTGAGCGCTGTTCCCTGAGGGACCCCTTTATCAACCATTGAACTGCAGGAGACAAGGGTTTCTTGGTGTAGTGTTGGTTCGTCCTTTTAGGTAGTTTCTGAGCAAATTAAGGCCTTTGCCTCCGACTCCTATCTCTTCTAGCCTTTGTATTAAGATTGCGTGAGAGATGGTGTCGAAGGCAGGCGATAAATCTAATAGGACCAGCATTGCTGACTGCCTCTACCAGAGCCGTTTCGGTGCTGAAGCCAGCCCTGAAGCCTGACTGGGAAGGGTCAAACAGTTGATGGCTTTCTAAATATGCTGTTACTTGTTTGTTGACCAACGATTCAATTACCTTCCCAAAATATGGTAGTAGGAAGATTGGCCGATGGTTTCTTTAGGACCTGTCGATTGTATTTTTTAGAATAGGTTTAACCCCTGCTGATTTCCATTTGATGGGAACGGTCTCAAAATTTAAAGACATGTTGAAAAGATCTGTGTGACTATTAAGTTGCTCAGCAGATAAAATAGCCAAGATGTGAGGTGGAACTAGGTCATTGCGCATATTCACACATAAGTGTATCTTGGCGCTAATAAACAGATGTTTATTGTTACCCAACTTAATGGTACTCATTTAACTCATATGGTCTTTTCCCCATTGTCAAGTGTGGCACACTGCTTGTACAGATATTTATTGTTGTCCTAATATTGAAAACATACAGTGGTTCCTAGGTTGCAGGAAACCTCTGAACTAATTCATAACAATTCAAATATCTGTCATTCAGGAATGGGGAGGATTCCTAAACATAATTGCTAGTGACTGAAATTCGAACCGCATATGTCTGTTCTGTGAGCATATAAATTATTATGGATTCTTATACGTCATTTGATTTTTTTTGTGTGTGAGACCCATTTAGGGTCCTGCGGTGCAGGGGCCTGTATTACACTCCTTTAAAAAGCGCACACTTCACAGCTCAGCTGGAACCTCCTTTTCAATACCACTCAAAAAGAATAAATCTGTGTCATCAAAAAGTGTCAAGTGATTCCAATAATTAAAGCCAATACCGGCTTTGGAGCTCCCTTTACATTGGCATATTGACCCATTGTGCACATTTACATTTCTTTCAGGCAGCAGGCACCCTGTCAAGGCTTGTTTAGCTGTCTGCCCCACCCTCAGTTTCACAGCACTGGAGACTCCCTGCCTTGCACTGCAGCTGAAGCATTTCAACTCTCGAAATTAACCCTCCCGGGATGGTTGTCTTTTCACAGAAAGTAGGGGGAACTGTTTTCCTTAAATTGAGAAAGTATGGGCACGTTGTGACCCTCGGATCCCGCCCACTTCGACCACTGGTCCCACTTAGCTCTAATATTGTTTAATCTTACATATGATTGTGAACCTCAATAACCAAAAATCTTCCCTAGATAAACCCATATAACATTGGGGTATCTGAAGATGCTGTCTTTGCTTCCTAAGATCATATTAGCCTCTTTGTGTTGTCTCTCTCAACACCTGTGTTTCCAAAGGCTCCATTATAAAGGCTGAAAGGATCTGGGTGCCCTTGGGGGTGACACTCCTGCCTCTTGACCATTTTAAGTCGAAATGGTTCAGATATCACCCAATTTACACTGACCAAAGCGTAATATAATTCAACTCTTTTTAAGATCATAGCTCCCATATTATCTTCCCTTTATACCTGACGTATTGGAAATAAACTGCTTTTTGCTTGTATTAAATTGCCAATGCGACCCCTAAGTTGTCTGCCATTGCCAGGAGACTTTGGATCTTCTAATACATATAATAGCATGAATCATTACTGGTCTCGACATACAAGGGTAGTAATTATGTTATCTTCCTGTCAGGAAAGACTTTCGATACTATGCTAGTGCCTAAATTGATTTGAGAGATTGGTTTTATAAACGACATTAATCTGCGGGTCTTACCTTTTGGCAAGTACTGAAATCAGGCCCTCTGTAAGTTAGTTGTTTGGAAATCTTACTCTTGGGAGGCCATGGGGTAGATATTTTGCATCTTGTTAACTTCAGATATTTTGGCATCAATCTTCTTTAGACCAGGTTTTTTTTTTTACCCGTTCTCCATACGAAGCCTAGTAAAATTGTAAGTTTTGCTTCCTCATCTGTAGCCACTGTAGATGTATAAAAATGTATGTAATAATCTGCATAATAATTTGCATAAATAATAATCTGTTTCAATGTTAATGATGTTTCGGGTTCTCCAAAGGTATCTTATTGCTTCCACTTATATTGCTTCTTTCCATTTCTTGCTCAGCCATGGTCTTTCAGGCCTTTTACCTTTCTTCATAGATTTATTGTGTGGACGGAAAACTATGAGATGGAATGCTACCGGGAGCGATTGGCAGTGGTTAGTGTATTTGCAGGCATTCATCCTGCACCTTTTGTATGTTTGATTGCCTGTATTATACCTGAAAACTTGAGATTGGTGCAGCTTTCCAAGCCTTCTACTGCCAATGTATGTGAAATTCGTAAAGTAGTAACATTTGCACCCATTCAATGAGTAATGAGTACTTCTATCGGTGCAGATTTAAGATTTATTACTACATTGGTATATATATATATATTGGTGTATATATATATATCTTGGTGTGTGTATATGTCAACTAGTTAAAACCTTCAAGAGAATTCATAATAACGAGGATAAACCAACACAAACAGGCAGGCCTGACTAATTGTCCCCAAACCCGACAGAAACAAGCAGGCCTGAGTCATTGTCCCCAGACCCGACAGAAACAAGCAGGCCTGACTCATTGTCCCCGTACCCAACTAAAACAAGCAGGCCGGACTCATTGTCCCCGGACCCAACAGCCAAGCCAACATTGAAATAATTTGGGGGGGGGGTATCACACCCCAAACAAGCCTCCCCAAGCTGTGCCCTTGGTGAAGAATAAAGAATGATGTCTGGTTCAAGAGAGAGTGCAGGTTTCAGTTAAAAATTTTACTCTCTCTGCTACCACCAGACATGTTACTTTCCAGTGAGTGCATGGCACTAGAGAGAACTGTTACTTTGTTTCCCCACCACCCTCCACTCATCTTAATGTAAGGTGTAAGAGGGGGAGAGGGGCTATAGTAACAGTTCTCCCCAGCACCATATATGGTTTGTGAGTGTGGAGCAGTGGGAGGAATGTGTTGAGGGGTTACAAGAGTATAACTGCCATCGAGAGGGCAAGTGGGTGGGGAGACTGGAAATGCAGTCCGAGGGTAGAGGGTAGAAAGGAGGTTAACTGTCACAGACGTAATGGGGGCTGTGAAGAAAGTAATAGGGGAGGGGCCAGGAAACGAGTGCTGCAAACGGATGGGCAGGCCAGAGGAGGACAGTACGTGGAGCAGAAGGACGGGGTATTTGTGGCACAATCGAGTGAGTTTCCATGCAGATCTCTTTGTACCACTTTTCCCTTACCTCCTTCAAACTGCGGGTTGAATCAGGTGCCTTCTGCAGGCTCAGAGCACGGGTCTCTGAGCCATGGCACACTACGAACATGCTCTTTCCATAAGGCACCTCACCACCACGTGTCACTTGTCTGTCTCCCCTTCACATGTTGGGGAGGACAGCCAACTGCCTGGGCTAAAGGCAAGTACAGCTCTCAGCCATGGATGATTGACAAAAAAATTCTACAACTCTTATTGAGCTTTGACACTTCCATGGTACTCTGGCACCGTCAGCCCCGAAGTCCTTTCCTAAACCTGAGCTCATCTGGTTGTGAGTGGAGGTGGGTGTTGGAGGTGGAAACCTATTGATGCAGGGGGACAAGTGACATGGGGCCGTGGAGAGGGGATGAGGGAGCTAGAGGATGATTGCCAAAGGAGGCTGAGACATTCAGTACCTGCTAAGTCTCAGCCTCCAGTAACCTTTTTTTCTGGCTGCGATAGTGGCATGTTTTGAGCTTCCTGTGGGCAGGCTGTAATTCCACGAAGCTCGTGTTGATGTTGCAGCCATGTAGCACAGGAAAGCGAGGAAGAAAACACCTCTCTCCTGCCCACTCTCCTTTTATTGACCCAGTGGCATCGCAGACTCAATAAAAAGATGATTAAACAAAGTTTATTTTCCATATTTTGAGAGGCTTTTATAAAAATCACTGGATCTTTTTTCTTTTATAATAGTCCCAATTTAGCTTTTTCTCTTTCCTCTGCAAATTTCAAAATCGCAAAATCCTGGAGGGGTCTGTCTTAGTGGCTCAGCACTTTGCTTTGCGGTGCCATTGGTCTTCTTCTTTCGTCTTCTGATTCTCTAGCAGTTCCTCTCTGAAACACTGGAATTGTGCTGTTACAACAGCGTGAGCAATGATACCCTTCATTTGTCAAAAGTTCTCTTCCTTCTGTTTATTTTGGCGCGCCTAAAGTGCTTGGGTATAATGTGTCTCCAGGGCTGTCGGTTCAAGTGCGTTGAAGCTTTATTTAAGTTATGCAATTGCCGTAGGCATTTCACCACATTTGGGTTAGAATTTTCCATCTCTTGTAGGAATAAATAGTTCATTTTGGAAAAGAATAATTGAATATCCATTTTTCTAAGATATTTTTTTACTCTGGTTGCATGTTGATACCAGAGTATGTGATGCTAGTCTCCTGCTACTCCATGGTATTCACCTAGTCTCTAGAATCCCAGACTCAAGAATCCTCTTTGAATCTAGTCCTTACACATTGGCGTCTTCTGAAGCAGTAGAGAAACTGTAACAACCAAGAGAGTATATCCTACAATGTCTAATATTTTCTGTATCCATATGCCCAGATATCACCCTGTAGAAAGCTGTACCATAGGAAGCCAGCTGCATCTCACCTGGGCAACCCAACGAGACTTATAGCATGCTTGGGTTGCTTTTGTTTTCGTATAGAGGGGAAGTGACCTAGCAGTTTGGAGTTATCGCAACATTTTTGGGCAGAGTAAAAACTGATTTGCAGGTGGTTGGTGGTTTTTCAACTGGTCAAAATGATCAATAAAAAGAAGTGATGGAATGAAACATGGCCCAGACGAATTACCAGTGGCTGAGACTAATTCAAGCATTTTTTTCTTTCACTTTTGTCTAACATTCTCCCATGCCTAACATTCTCCCATAATCAATGCGGTTCTCTAGAAACGTCCATGTTGACTATTGAATTAAATCTGGTTTTTTCTTGTCTTTTCTATGCTCTTTGTTAAGATATGAGGAAATTACTGATTGTGAAAAATCATGCTTGTGATTGTTCCTTCACTTGAGTAGTGGAGGCTGCCTGTAGATAATCTAACGGTAACGCAGTTTGATCTTCAGCCTGATCAATTTAAATCTCCAATTCTCTCTCTAGCCGTCTTATACCAACTGTTGCAAGCTCTGGAGGCCATTTAATCTCGGATGCATGCATGAAAGCAGCATGACTCACCAAGGACAGCACATTACATTTAAATCAGAGCATATTTCTGGATATTTTCTAGAGGATTTGGTTGGCCAGCTTGAAATAAACTGTACCTGAACTCCAAAATCTCTACATACCTGCATGCTTAATTCCGATTTGTGTGCTTGTGTTCTATGTTATATTTTTTCTTCCTGAAAGAGCTGCAGTGTCCTGCCCCTTTCATCTTTGATACCCAGCTCTTGGTTGTGTGCTATCTTAAGCTCTGTGGTAATGCACAATGTTACTCATGGCACTTTCTTGTTGCTTATCCAGTCATTATAACTTCTCCTAGCCGAATATTATTTTCTATACCTTGCAGTTAGTATTGTGCACAACAGCTTCCAAGAGCCCTGAAGCTGTCCATATTTGGCATATACTCGCTCTCAATAAGCGATACTGCGTCTAGATATCATTTACATTTTTGTATGAGACGCTGTCCTTTGTTTCAGAAACTTGTTTCACAGAATTTTATGAAACTGAATCCGAGTCCGTGCCTTGGACTGGAACTGCAAATGAATTTTAGGTCTACTTGTTAAATTCATAGGTGCTTGTTTCCCTCAGGGAAAAGCCCTCCTATCTCGTTAAAAAAGAAACCATACTGATCCTCCAGAGGCCTCTCCCCTGGAAGATAGAGTTTTAGACGGCCACCTCCCCGACAAAACAATCTCACTAATATATAAAAAGTTAATCAACCACATGGCGGACCCCCTACAGACACTGCGGGATAAGTGGACACAGGATGGGATTGAACTAGACCATGAGGACTAGCAGGCTGCAGTATCCTCCCCTAAAGAGGTGGCTATTCCGGCACGCTTGCGATTGGTGAAGCTTAAAATCCTTCATAGGATCTACATAAAAGGGCCCTGATTAATGCACATGGGATTATCCGACACGGGCGAATGTAAAAGAGGTTGCGGCCTCACCGGAACGTTCATGCACACCATCTGGGAATGCACATACATTCGTTCCTACTGGCTCCAAATCCATGACAAAATCAACGAGGTGTTATGCGTCTCTCTCTGTCCGGAGGCGAGATGATGTATTTTGAATATATGGGAGCCCACGGACCTGAACACTTCTCAAACGCAATGGGTCACACTGGGGTACATGTTGGCCAAACAAAATATTGCTCAACTGTGGGGGGGCGGCACAACCGCCCACTCTGGAAGTTTGGAAAAGAACCTTGACTGGTGTATGTTTAGAGAAAAAAACGCATATGTGGCAAGGGGATGTCCTAGGAAATGGTCCCATATCTGGAATCCGTGGAATGTATATAGAGGGGAGATCTGTGTACCGCCTCAAAGTATTGAGCATGATGACCCGATATCCCCATGAAGTTCCTCTCTATTATGAAGTCAATGTAACCATCCACCGTACTGTAATGTGAAACCTGCATGACCACCTGTACTATATTGTTTTGCCAATGTGTGTTTCAATAAATAGATTTATTAAAAAAAAGGAAAAAAAAAGAAACCATAAATGAAAAACCCCTAACAGCACTCTATGTACATGTTAAATAAGGGTAAACCAAGGTGAGAGTGAGGAAATTAAGGGGTACGTCCCTGTCCCCAATTCAGGTATAAGCAAACAATGTGGACGGACCCACTGAAAAGAAGGTTATCTAGACCCACTGATGTGATAAGCAGTGCCAAGGAACCATTAGGTTTTCTTAAAAGACCCCTCACACACCAACCTGGTTGGTGTCATGCTCCATCATTGGGGCTCCGGGCGGCCGAATACCCCCTGTTTGTGCTACAATTCCTGATTACAGCAGAGCTGGAGTGGTGTAATTGTGTGAAGTAGTGTAGTGCAGATTAAAAATATCTCTGGGAATCCTTACCAAATGTGTCTATTGTTGGCGGCCCAGGATATAGTTAAAACATGAGAGCGCAACTAATGGAGAGGTTGTCAAAAAAACGGTCCACATGTTTCAGCCCAAGGAAAAAATTAGTGGTCTTTCGTCAGGACCAGGTGAAAAGTGTGAGAGTGGCAAAAATTATGCCACATGAAAGTGAATTTCCAACACACGCGCTAAGGTGTGTTGCCCAATCCAAAAATTTTATTGTATGATTAATTAAAATCTTTACAATTATTCCAAAAAGGTAATAAAACGAATGTCATTACAATCGCAATTTAAAAACCAGACATTAAAATCACCGTTTATAATATCTCATTGGTTATATAGTTTAAAAGCATGTGTTTAACCAACACATACTTGTTATAAATACAGTAGTAACATTTTAAATCTAATCCAGCTTCTGTGATCCTACTTACTAAATAAACTCTTAATCTTTTTTTACATTCAATCCGTACACACACTTAGCGCCTTGGGGCTCAAGACTGGACGGTCATTTTTCTCGGTTTCCTTCTGATTGGCTTGTCGTAATAGTTTTCTTACCTCAACCAGGTATTTTACTCCCCGGCAGGCCAAAATTGTGGAGGAACCATCCAACCAGCGTATCACGGCTTACCTGCACGTGCGGATATTCAGTTTGTTAAAAATTGGTTTTAAATACGTTTCCTCAGGAACATAACTGCTGGACACACACATAATAGGTGGGTTAAGGATTCCTTGGTGTATCCACACAGTCGACACTGCGCAGTTTGTTTAGTATATTTCCAGGATGGCTGTAGATCTTTTGAGTCATGTTGGCCCATCCCAAAGTCTGTGTAGCTCTTTTTTACGTGCCAGCTGAAATGAGAGAATAAATATGCTTGCGGTTTTAATAGTTTATAAGAAGTGATGACAGTCCACCTGTGCCGACGAATTGTATTTTTGTCTTCCAAAAAAGATTTTCTTTTTGCTGCATCGTTGACCGCTTTACTAATACTTGCTTTGTCTGCCCTAGTTTCCCATGCTGTTTGTAATACCAGGTCGGCCAAACATGTTTTCAAATAACTTCCCCATGAACTCGTTATTTCGTGGTCCACCTGGTACTTAATTTCTTCCCAGCATAAGCTATCCATATTATCTGGTTCTGCAGAACGGAATTTTTGGCATAGTTTTACGAAGCCGCTCATGCTCCGAAATTTCTGGTTTTGAAGGCCGAACTCAAGCCGAACTTGCGACTGAGAGGCAGAATTTGGCAGGTTGAAAACAGCCTTATGAATCTTCGTCTGGAGATTATTTAATAGGACAGCCTCCTTGCCACACCAGGTGACTAACCCGTATGACAAGGTAGGCAAGATTTGTGCCGCCATCACTTTTAAAAGGTGGTTATAATTCGGGCAATCCAATTTTGTTTTTAGCAGTCTGTATGCAAAAATTAGTGATTGCGCTTTGGCTTTTATAGCCAGTTTATGCTCCTTGTGTTATGCCCTGCCCTATTGTTATAACAAGATATTTATATGACCCTTGCTCTTCGACCGTTGCCCCTTTCACCGACCATTTGAATTTGGTTTTTTTAGGATCCACTAGGCGAACGACTTTTGTTTTGGTGTGTTGTAGTGTTAGGTGGTGTCGGTATACTTACGGACCCACTTAGAAAACCTGTGAGGGAATAAAAATACAAGACACACAATGAAGAAATGCTACATAAATGCAATCTTTTGCGCGGTCATTAGTGCCTCTATGCGAGTCTCCGGTAAATAGGCATAACAGTGAGTCGATCATTTCGTCTTAGCCGGGTGAGAATGCATGCTATTGCTGCACTTGTGCACATATGGCTGATAGCAGGTATACAGCTGTGTCTATTACGCAGCATGCTGATGTTCCAAAAGCTGTGTCTATATTGGAATATCATAGTAGACAGGCATGAGGCATGCTGATGAAGTACTGTAAAAAAGGGCTGGAATTAACCCTGTGAGTACCCTAGGTACATATAATCATGAGGTACAGGTGTGCCAAGTGATGGGCAGATGTGGCCGCAAGTACCGACGTGTGGCGTGAAAAAGTGCGGCCATTATAGGATACATTAAAACAATAGATTGCGTGCGGAGAATCATAATGAGGAAGGACATAGTTAAACTAGATTTGTGTGTATGGCAGAAATTCAGGGCCCGGGAGGGGTTCCATCTGAAGTCACACTCTAAGAGTGAGGAAAAATAAGAGACACCGTTAGCAACTTGTAATGCAAAGCAATTGGCCATGTTAGAGAAAAAGGCGGCAAAGGGGGAAAAAGGGAAACCCTACGTCACCTTAGGAATAAAAATAAAAACAGAAAATCATACTTAGTCAAGACGGAGATCCCACTGAGAGCTATTTCGGTGTCCCGTGGTCCTGGCTGCTGTTATATCCCTGTTTACGGGAGGAATACATTGCTGGTCCCGGTCTATGACGTAAGGGCGTCAACGTGGGAATGCGTGATGCTCGCGGTCAGGGAGTACTGACCCGTGCTGCGGTGAAGAGAGAGCAATGGGTAGAATGTGTTGCTCTTATTCTTAGTCTGTTCCTCTGTGCACCAATGAAGAGATTGTCATGCTTGAAACTTTGTATAAGCTGACATGCGTTTCGCTTTGGCTGCATGAGCGGTAGGGCTTTTAAAAAAAATGGTATTCGTTGCCAGTAGAAGGGCATTGCAGTTCAGCCTGCCATGAAATATAAACCATACATCAGAATATCAACTACACTTTAATACGTGGTAGCATATAGAAATAGGTGAAACCAAAGTCCTAGATCACTGTACTCGGCGATACGCTCACTTTTTTTCCAAGGGCCTTTAGCCAGGTTCTTTAGGAGCAGAAAGAGTACCAACAGAAGGTGGAAACTACTCAGCATTAAATGCACCTTGGTAAAGTAGTTTATGCACAGATCGAAGTTGCCTGTGCAAACATGACCATTTAAAATGAGAAATATCGTGATCATGCTCACTAACTGCTTTTAGTCATCAGCTCCTGCCCTTCCATCCGGTCCCATGGTGCACCCCACTCGCTCATGATCACCCTTGTGAAATTAATTGCATTGTATTTTAATTGCATTTATATCGTTTTTATTACCCTTGAGGCATAGAAGCACTCTTTGGTAAGTAGCACGCCACTGTGGGAAGCATTTATTCAATGTTGTTTTGCTCGTTGAAATTAATAGGATATGGTGTGATTATTTGGTGACATGTGGGTTCATGCGGATGGTGGGTGGGATGAAGAACTAGGTTAGATGAGATTAAGTATTATGTTGCAAGGATATGGTTTCAAAGAAGAAGTTGTAATGTATGAAATGAAGTGTGGGCCCTTTGTAGAAATTCTGTAATAGAGAATAAGGCAGACACTTTTGCGACTTAAAGTAGAAACGTGCTGCTTGCTGCTGGAATGTTGGCATAAATAACACCTCCAAAAAGGTAATTAGCTGTTCTGTTCCTAAATTGTCTTTCATCAGTTTAAACCTCTTCTAAGTAAAAAAAAAAAGCAAATCATTAATCTTAGATATTTTATGCATAGTGTGATTGTAGCTGTTAGAATGAAGC
The DNA here is from genome assembly GCF_964204655.1 of Triturus cristatus. Lineage (NCBI taxonomy): Eukaryota > Metazoa > Chordata > Amphibia > Caudata > Salamandridae > Triturus > Triturus cristatus. The sequence continues at coordinate 317,171,952 of NC_140595.1, forward strand.
ATAACCTGTAGTGCTTCTAGAACTCCCAGCTACTGCTTGGATGCCCAATTGCAGGCCACACCAATCAGACTGTATTGCTGGCCCCACCCATCACCGTTGGAATGTTCAATTGTCACTCTTAAACTAACACTTCTGGGATGAACTTAGAATTCTCACATAATGCCCATTACTATAGGTCAGTATGGCTAACTCCCTGGTGGACATACAAGACCTATCTGAAAGGGAGTGTACTGTTGCTGTACATTCAATCATATAGGAACACCACATCTGCATACAGTGTCTGCTGCTAGATGGCAAATGCTGGAATAAATCTATAATTTTCTCGCCTCGGAAGAGTTACAGTTCATATAGACACACAAGAGCATGCAAGGTTCCCCTTCTCTGCGGTGACAAGATTGACCATTAAAGGCATATAATTGAGCATACTGTTAAATGCCCTTTCACATGTGCAGCTTGTCTGTTGCTCCCAGACCAACCCCATGGGATACAGGGCAGTTTGTGGCAAAATTGCCTTTCACATGTCTGCGCCCTCGAACACTCCTGATCAAACACCTAGAATCATATAGTACTCCTCATGACATAATATCTATTGACATGGGTTGGCCTCTGCTGCATCCTGACCAAACCCCATAGAGCATATTCTATGGCCGGCTGTATAATGTGTAGACCTGTGGGTCACTCCTCTGGGAATACCTAGCCTTTAATGTAGTCAAGGGAAGCATGCACCACTGAGGGGTGGTTCATACTTAATGCGTTTCCATCTTTTTGTTGCAAACCACTCTAAGCTGGTAGGTATCAGCAGGCTTGCACAGCTTTGTCCATTCACATGATATTACTAAAACACTTATGTATGCACAGCCAGCATTTGAGGACATAGTCAGAAGACCACCAGCACTGCCCAGTAAAACGGCAAACTAGGGTCCTCTCCCGTGTCCTGTGGAAGTTTTGAAACACGCAATGGACAAACCTAGTGCAGTGCCTACACAAATCAACTTGAAACCTACACTGTGCAATTTTTTCCATCTCAGCTTATGTTTATACAATGTGATCCTGTTTCTTCGTGGCCTGGCCACATGAGGATGCCGATGGCATGTATCACACAGTGGAACTGTATGAGTTGGCAGATCTGGAGTCTGCAAGCTACAGATCGGCCAATGTGCATTAGTGGTCCTATGGCCTTTCATTTTTGCTCTAGGCTCATAGTGTAGGTGCAGGTAGAACTATGCAGTGCTGTCATCACCTGAGCCTTGACACTCACCCGTGACTTGAAACGCATCCTCCCGGCTACCCACCCCTACTATTTTTCACAGTGTAAAAGAAGGGATTGGATAGCCACACCCTCCCTGCACGCAACCTTTTTGGTCTGTCTGTGACAGTGAAGATTCCCCTATTCCACCACACGGATTCTCAGCCACGTCCTTCAAATAATCAGTGGCTGCTGAGGATTGGCTTGCAACTTTTCAATGCCAGTATCCTTCATTGTAGGGCAGACTGAGACCTTGTGAGCATGGGTCAGGCCAATATGATTGGCACTTGTTCTGCGATCTATTTTCTGGGTATGTTTAAATATTTTCCAAGCACTGCAGCGTTTCAATACGAAACATGCTGTCGTGAAGACCAAGAGTACTTTAATTGGCTGCAACCATTTATCCCCAGAAGCCAATAGTTCATGGTCTTGTCTGGAATGTACTTTCCTCTGTAGCTCCAACACTTAAGTGACAAAACGAGTGGCAACATTGACGTTTGCAGTAGTTCTTCTTTGGTTAGCATCTCGCTGACCATGCTCCCCACATAATGTCTCACTTTCTGCCCTCTAAGTGATATAGGTATTGGCTTTATTCAGTTCGTATGCTTTGGATGCAGAAGGTGAACGTTGTCTGTATGTCGTGTAGAAACACTGATGCACAAACTTAAATATGTGTAATTTAGATTTGTGTGTGCGTTCTGTACTCGATGCAGTGTTTCAAATTGAAGATGTGTGGCATCAACCACAGGAGACAAAGGAAAACGTTGTATTCTGCTGCTGAGATAAATGATCTGTGTTTTTCTGATTTCTTACATGTCGTACGGCATTAGGGAAGTAGTTTATTTACCGATAAGTTCATGAAATCGAGGTCTTTTCAGCTCCAGTGATGGATGCGGTGTGATGTTACATATAAATTGAAGCAGAGCCTCAGTGGTCCCCTGTGTGAATTGTTAGAAGTGTAGTAGAATTGCACAGCTGTTGAAGGAAGGCAGAATGAACCAAGACCAGCTGTTGGAGAGCACTGTATAGTAGGCCCTGTGATTCGGTAGATCATGCATGCAGCTGACGGAAAAATAGGCCTGTAAAATTCTTGAGGCATTCTTGCTCATATTTTTGATTTAAGATTTGTTGCAAATTATAATTTGTGTCATTAGCTCATTTAATATGTAACAATGTAAGAGGAAGCCTCATGTTCCAATATCACTGAGCGACACACTCATTGTGCTGTTGAAGCGTTTCTCGATTCCCACTTTGCTTGCATGTATTGTTTGAAATACAGCAGTCGTACACTACAGTGACGAAAATATGGTATGCAAAGTGGAAGCCGGAGAGTGCTTCAAGCTGAGTAAAGTAGATTGTATTTGAAGAGGTTATAGTAAACACTGGCTCTTTGCAAAGTCGATAAGGACTGTTGCAGTCTGCTTCAAGAGATTGACTATTATGTCGACGCCACCCAGTTATATCAGATTGAAAATGTGAATAACCTCAAGACCGTGACGTCCTACCTGAAGGAAACACAGTCCATGATGACTTAACATGAAGCTCACGCTAAACCTTAAAAAGACAAAATCCCCCCCAACAAAGGTCCAGAAATGCTCACCGATTGGATAGCCAGTAGCCATGGACCTGTCTCCAGAAATAGTTATCTCTGCTACATCTTTGCATTTCAGGCTCATCAGATTACTCTATGTCAACCTGTATGTGAAGGAGTTTCCCAGAAATGTCATATTACAACTTAACTCCTGAATCTCATCATGATAGCTGTCCTAGCCTAGTTCTCTCACGCATTGACTTAGGCATTGCTCTGATGACAGGACTATACCCCAAGCTCACCTAGCACATCTCAGATTAATTCTGTAGGTAGCTACCCTCATGGTATCTGACACAAACAAAATCTGAACATATTACACCTGTCGTCGCATTCCTCAGGTGAAGTCCACTTAAGACATTCCACCTGAATACTCCTAAATACGAAACCTATCTCAGAAACTCCAGATCCCGTGTGTAAACAGTCTTGAAAGGCCACGCACTGCTGGAGATTGGCACACCTAGCTGAAGCACTCTTTCTCATGAAAGACGCCTAAAATTTAGACAACCCTCCAAGTAAACATCAGAAACGCCTCCATGTTCAAGACAACCCTCAAACACATCCTCAGCAAATTTGTTCTTTCTTGAGATTAGTCATTGAGTCCTGTTTCATCATGCTGCTCTCCTAGATGCATGTACACAGCTTTGCTGCTGTGGCAGTGTATTTAGGGCATCCCACTGCCTACCCAATGACCCTGCTAAATTTGATTAAACACAATGTACAGCTAACCGTGTCTAGCCGGGCTTTGGTGACACAGCTGTTCTTATGACGCTCTGGGCCAGGGCTAGAATGCTTGGCCAGTTATTCTAAACTTTTTCCCGCAGCCCTTCAGACAAAGATGGAGGACCCCGACAGGACATTTTCAGGACTATTGCTTTTTCAGTATAGCCCCAAGAGGAGGAGGGCTTGGTCTTACGAGACCCCAGGCACATAAGAATACCTTCCTCTCACATCCCATACACACACAGGAACAGAAACAGAGGATAGAGAGAGCAAAAATTGTAGAAGGGAGAGAAAGAGCTGAACGGAGAGGAAGAGAGCAAGAGGGACAGAAGGAAGATGTCCTCAAAATGAACTTTTTTCATCTACCTCCAGTGTTTGTCTTTGAGTTTCTTCAAAAATCACTTCTATTAAAAGATATGCTGAGCTGCAAAGACTGGGTTTTTTCTTTAATGTTAACAAATCTTAAGACAGGGGTAGAGTGATTTTAATTTGATCGTCTTAATTCAAGTATCTTACGTTTACGTAGACTGTTTTGTTGAAGAGCACCATACTGCATGTTTATAAATCTGCCACCTTCCTATGTTCATTTACACATCTGGCATTTCTAACTTGGGCTGCCAAAGAATATAGTTTAAAATCTTTCAGTGCCTAGCTGCTTTTCTTAAGCAGATGATTGGGCTTTTTCCAATGAATGCGGTGGCCTTTGGGATGGTCAGATTACATATTTTATTAAACTCCGTAGCTTGCTGAAGTCTGTGGACACCGTGAAAAATCACTCTGTCAAAAAATGTAATTATGTATGGGTATTACATTCACACTTCTTACCCCTTCCAATTTGTATTAAAGGAAGAAGTTACCAATTTTAAACTTTCAGATTTGTCGTGTGCAGTAAATCCTGATGGTTTTCCGTGAAATAGTTTTCAAAATATAGAACCCAAGGCTAGAAACATAATTCCCTCTCACCAACAAATATATTCTATGTCTGATAATAGAATATTGGGATGGAAGTATTTAAAAACTCCTGTTTCAGTGCAGGCTTTTCCCATTGCTCTTTTTTTTTTTTTACATTATGTGGATCAACCTATTATAGCATGTCTCTTTGTTCTCAGAACTCACAAACTAACTGCATACTCTGTTTTAACCTTGTTCATCTCTTATTCGCACACTTTTCCACTATCTGGATAACCAAGATTATTCAGCTCTGACTCTAAGGCTGGTGTGTCCATATACTCCTCTCTGGTTCTTGAAATCATGGTGAATAAAGCAAAAAGGAATGTGGCCAGAGAATGAGCATGTCTGTTCCCTGAATCACTGAAAATTCTTTCCAAAGCCTGAATAACCCATGAATAACTAAAGAACGTGAAAACACATATTCAGACTTTTTCCAGCGTCTACTCTTACTTTTGCAAGAAGTGTTTGTTTCATTAAAACTATATTTTTTTGGTGATAAACCTGTGCTAATCTTTTTTACTCAAAAGGGTATTAGGACACTTTACAGATCACATATACCCACAGAGAGAATTTTTTTTGTATCCTGCCTATGTATTAATGTTTCTCATTTATTACCTGGTTCCTAGCTGCTCAGCCAGTGAGTGTGAGTGTCCTGAGTGGATTGTTGGGGTGATGGAGATGATGTGAATGTTTGGGTGCCTGTTCAGGTTGCTCCTGGAGGGGTTACTTTACATGGAAACCAACCAGTAACTTATACCTAATAAAGAAACTACAAAGATACAACTTGGTTAGGTCTGGTACATCACATCACTTTTGATCTATTTAGAATGCAACGAAAGTATGAATTGTGCATGCAATGTCTAAAAAACATTGCAGTTAAAAAACAGTTAGGTAGATCCATGATTGGTATTAGGATCGGACACCAGTAGTTTATGCAATCTTGTTGCTTCCAGTTATTGGGTGTTTTGGCATCGGAGGCCTCCTGATCTGGAGATCAGGTCAGGAAAATATGCGTGGGTGTTTAGCACACATTTCGGTTAATTTTGTGTACATCTGTTTATTTATTTGGCACAGGTGTAGTTAAACAGAGGGATGTGTTTATACCTATTGCATGCTGTGAAATCCTCAGTCGTCTGTAAAGGTGGTCCCACATTAGGGAATTTCTTACTTCTGAAAAATTTATTGAATGCTACATTGAAAGAGACTCATTGGGACCAATGCTGATGTAAGGCAAAGTTGGCTGAAACAGCTTCAGATTTTAACTTAGTTGGTAAGGGCTCAACTGAAACCTATTCTGTCTGCTTTTATTTAAAAGTGAATGTAGGAGAACAGCAGCACACATTGTGATTTGAAGACCTGATGCCAGGAATTGAAACAGGTTGTCTGGATTCTGGTTAGGCAGGTGATTCTGCGGACTCATCCAGCCAGCATACTTGCCAACTAGCCAAGCTGGAGTTTTGAACTAGTCAGATGATTCTGGTACCTCTTTTGTAAACCAAATATCTGAACTTTAAATTACTAAAAAGGGATAAACTTAAAAATATGATAACCTGCTAGAATTTATTTTTCTTAGAATGAAATATATTTGGCAGTGATACACTACATATATCTGTGGGTAGCGTGTTGACTATGTGACTCCATGTTGAAAGGAATGAGATGGTCATTCATCTATAGTTTACAGTTTTGCTCTTAAATACATTGCTTGTTTCAAAACCTTGTGCAGATCTACATCTTCTTGAATGAGCCCAATCTGTGACAGTTGTGAGTTGAAGGTGGTAGCCATGTACTCCCAAAATAGATCATAAAATTGTTAACTCGTACCACCTATTGAGCAGAAACTTCATTTCTCGCAAGGGGTTCAGAAAAAGATCATTGTGCTTGAAAAAGAGGCAATTTGAGTGTTTTCCTAGAAGTGACTTAGCAATCTGTGCCCGGGTGGGCCAAAAATGAACTAACTTCCATTTTGAATAAGCAGCCTGTGGCTAAACAGAGTGTCATACAATGGATATCAACCAAATTGAGGACAAAGATAATTTATTTAGAAAAATACCTTAACACACTATCAACATTCCTATAAATGCTTGTTTCTGTCATTGTTTACGTACCGTCACAATTGATATTAGGATGTACCTGAAGGTGATAGGTGACCCATGCTTGGGAATTTGGTGAAATCTTTTACTCATTGTTAGGTTCTCTTATATCCCACTCTCACAATCCACTTAAGACATTTTGAAAACTGCAGTAAAAATGGGACCTAGGTGTGAGAAGTTGGCCTGGCATAATCTGCCCACTAGTTATAGTGGGCACCTTGCACCAGTCCACACAACCTTTATTGATGATAGGTTTAAAGACGACCTTTATTGAAAGCTATCCTAGTGGTAGCTATGGAGAGCAGCCTTCAGGCTAAGTCTTGAAGGAGTGTAAAGCAGCTTGGTTTACCAGATTATAACCTCCTTGAATTACTAAATGAAAGGAGAAACACCAAAGGTATATATATAAAATATATGTAATTATTTCTAAACTCTCTCTACCAACCTCTTTATGAAGTTAGAGAGCAAGGCACACAATAATAGAGTTCTAAAACAACAGTAAAAAGCACAATATACAATGGGCCCTAGGAGCGGGCCAAATTATATATTAAGAAAGTGGTATAAGAACAACGACTTGACTAGACACAGTGCCTAGAGCACGTAGAATCGCTGGGACCCCAAGGAACCACCCATGGTAGTGACACAGGAGACCCACGGGGGACGCGTACAGTGTGAGAACACAGGCGCGAGCCCCGTACTATTCTATAGGAAAGTCGCGGTTGGAATTTTAGAAGTTAAGGACACTTAGGAGAGGACTTTGAGCAAACCCCTTTAGACTTAAGGGGTTATAGGACCAGCACCCACGGGAGCACCATATTACTCGAGTTACCTCACCCAGGGAAGCCGGGTGCATAGGTGTCAAATGGTGTCGGTAATCGTCGTTGATTTCAATGGCGATCTGCTGCAAAGTGCTGCTACCTGGAAGGAGAGAAGTGTCCGGTGTGATCCAAGCCTGGATTGAAGATCAGAAGAACCTGAAAGCAGAGGGGACAGAGTCTGGTTCACTTGCCATTGACCAGGGGCACGATAGACGAATGCCCACCGATATCGGGTGTTTGAGGTGCGAAGAGGTGAAGCTTGACTCTGCAGCCACGAGGACCAGGAGGTGTCTACGACGACCAGGATCTGGATTCGAGCTGTTCCACGAAGGATGTCGAGTGCTGCGGTGTCGGTGCCCGGATTGCACCCAACATGCCTTGGCAACAGCAACCCACGCAGGAAGAGAAAAGATGCTTCGGTGCGGACCAGCAAGGTCAAGCGATGATGAGTCAGGGCACATCTGGAGCAACCAGGTAAGCCCAATTAGAAGTAAGTTGCCTTCACAGAGACCCACCAGTCGACGGACTACGGATCGCGAAGGGACCTCGAGAGAAAACCCGAAGGGCCAGCTCACGGAACACTCGTGGAGTGTAAGCGGGCAGTCTTTGATGCAAATGCTGCTCGGGGTCAGGCCTACAAGTAACCCAAAGCTCAGCTGCAGGAGTCGCTGGAAAGCTGATGCTTCTGCAAATGGTCGTGGTGTCCAGGGGTTCGGGTTGCACGGTCTTCCACAAGGGATACAGGCCTCAGAATTGCTGAGTGCACAGAAAAACCCACCTCCTATGTTGCAAAATTCTTCGGAGTCCGGCGGAAGCTTCGTAGATGCAAACCAGACAGATGCGTCTTTGGTGCCTGCCAAGCAGGGGAGTAACTCCTTTACTCCAAGTTCTTCAGTCATCTAGTTAAATGTAGATCGTCGAAGTTCCAGGATTCAGTATGAGTTTCATCCAGGTGTAATCTAAAGTCCTGTAGTCAGGGGTTCCTTCTTTATACCCAAGGAAGGGGTTGGACATACTCTGGGGACCCACCTTTGGGAGGGTCAGGAAAGAGGGGTGGCTACACCCATTTCCTTTGTCCAGTTTCGCGCCAGAGCAGTGGCTGGTAGCCCCTGCAACCGGTTTGAGCTGGACTATGCACAGGGACACCAATTGTGCCCCCAGTGCTGAACTTCAAAGCACTCTTGGAGTGCACCCACCCAGCCCCAATACACTAAAGCCTGTCTGGGAGGTGGTGAAACCTCCCTGTGACAGGAAACCTATTGTCCAGGCCTGCCCTGCCAGAGTTTCGTCCAGCAGCAGGAGGGCAGACTCGTGTCTGTGGCTGGCAGCATCCATTTTGTGATGCCAGGGCTCTGTTAGCTGGTACCAGGTATACCGGTGCTGTCATGTCGCTCCCTCTAGAAGGGTGGGATCATACCCCCACACCAGTTACTGGTGTGGGAGTATGATTTCAAGGTGTTTGACACCAAACACGACATGTTTCCATGCAGCCATCCCAAAGTTAGCATTTACTGTTTGGTTATAATGCACTTAAGAGCATATGGTTTGGCTGCATCACAAACGACCCCGGAATAAAGGTTCCAAAGGCTGCAGAGAGGCTCTGCTCATGCATGGGCACCCTCTCGCATAAAACCCAGCACCCTGCCTTCAGGATTAGTAAGGCCTGCCTTAGGGGTGAATTATAGGTTTATATGTGCAGTGATATTGAGAGATATAGTGAACCTATATCTCAGTAAGGAGTGCATGCACCACCTTACCCAGGCTGCAATAGCAGTCCTGTGGTGTCATTTTGGAAGGCTTCCCAGGGGTGGCATGATACCTGCTGCAGCCCCTGGTAGGCCTCTGTGGTACCCATGCCCTGGGTACATAGTATACCATATACTAGGGACTTATAAGGGTACCCCAGAATCCAATCTGGAGTGTACCTAAAGTACTTGTAATCAATTTAAGGGAGAAAGCAGATAGGCTGGGGTCCTGAATAGCAGGATCCCAGCCAGACTAAGTCGAAAACCAGCAAAACACCAGGAAAAAAGTGGGGCAACCATGCAGTCAGATTCCATCTTCCTACACTAGGCCCACCTCCATGTGTGTCCTTTGCATACCTCACCAGGACCGGGGTCCTTTTTAGGTCTCACCTGCAACCTGATTTAGCTGTCAAAGACATTTTGGCTACAGTAAAATGCATAAGGTGAATTTTTGGTGAGCCCTTTGCTCATGATTAGATGGTTTTCTTGCCTGTTCTAACAGATCCATGCTTCTTATTGCCTGTCTTCCTTGTGTTTATCCATTCCTGAAGTATTTCTTCTGTGAATCTTTTCTGATAGGGTTAATTGTATACTCTCACTCCTGACTTGAGGGGACTTTTTTTCTTGTCCTTGGCGACACAGTTATATTCGTCTCTCGAGGCTTATTGAATTTATAAAAAAAGATGTTCTGCACACCAGCCCTCTAGGGGGCTGTTGTGTGATGTGCATGCTGTGGAGAGGCCACACACAGCCCAACCAGTGACTGCAGCACAGCTTACCGGTGCTCAAAGCATGATTCAATCTTGTTAGGTCTTGGCTAGACTGCACATGAGCAGTCTCTTCGAGACTTGTTGTTTAAAGTTAGTTGACTACAGCCCGCCTACAGTCTTACCATTTGTTAGTTGCAACATCCGTTTCATGTCCTTCCTTGCTGTTTGCTTACAACCCGCCTACAGTCTTACCATTTGTTAGTTGCAACATCCGTTTCATGTCCTTCCTTGCTGTTTGCTTACAGCCCGCCTACAGTCTTACCATTTGTTAGTTGCAACATCCGTTTCATGTCCTTACTTGCTGTTTGCTATGTGTATGTGTCATGCCTCTTCTTAGTTTTGGCCCTTTCCTTAGAGCTTGGACCAAGTTTTTGTGTCCATCCACTGCTCTCAGTTTTTGGTGATACTTTTTAACTGTGTTTACGCACTCCATATGAGTGCTTGCGTTTTCGCTCGCTCCTTTCCCCATTCGTGTTGCTTCTTTTCTGGCTCACCTACCCAGTCTGTTTTTCTATATCCCCCCCACAACTCTTTAATGTGTTTAAGCACTGCATACAAGTGCTTGCTTCTTGGGTACGGTTCCTATTTTTTTTATAGTAACAAACAAGCATATGCCACTAACTGTATTCCATGTTGCTTTCCCCCACATTCTCCTTTTTAATCGCTGTTGTTGCTTCCCCTTTGTGCTTGGAAGCAGGAGAAGCTGCAATGTTTGCAGGCAGAACGTGAGCTACAGTAATATTGTATAGAACTGTATATAGAGCCCAATTCTGAAAAGCTTCTAAAGTGAGAACGATTGTGAAAACTAGGGCCCACTTCCCATGCACTCTGCACTATCTACTGGCAGCTTTCAAACCTATTATTTGTGTTTCTAAAAGTCAGTTAAAGAGGAGAAAGCATATAAGGGAAAGTGGGACAAGAGCGAGGCGCTGCCACTCTCCACTGGCACCACAAAAGTGGGCATTCACAGCTTTCCTTTTTACTGGAAGCCCTCTTGCCTTCGATACCTGGGGATGCTGGTCAATAAGTGTCTTGACAGGATGGTAGCGGATAACTTTGACCCCCTGATAACTCAGATGAAACTGGACTTGGAGAAATTGTACCTCCGTGGGTTCTCTCTGTGGGGCAGGCGGTACGATGGTCACGCTATTGTTGTTCACTTACATGCTAGGTATGCTCCAGATCACCGTGCCTCTGTCCGCATTGCGCTCTAGAGACCTCTCCCCCCAGTCGACCTCCCCACACCCTGTCCTGCAGGCCACCCACAAGGCATGCTCAGCACCTACTAGGGGTATAACGGCGTCTACACATTAAGGTGCCCTTATGGGATAACAACAGCATACTCCTTGATGGCTGAGCCCTTCACCGCACCCCATGGATAGAGGCAGGCTTATGGACTCTGACCCAGGTCCTGGACAACGATGACCTGGAATCTTTTGAACGCCTGGCGGAAGAATTTGTCCTCCACCGCGCCAAGCCTAGCACCACATGCAGCTGCAGCACTGCCTGAGATGCTGTCTGGGCCCACGCCCGTGGTCCCTCTAGGCTTCACCAGTGGTATCCTCGCTTTACGTGTGGGGTCGTCACTGGGGAGTGATGTTGGGATTTAAAGTATGCTCACACAACGCCTTTTCTCTCAGCCCCTCCTTCGCAGCTTAGGTGCCAAATGGCCGACCCGCCTACAGATAACGCTTGAGGAGGTGGACTGGGCCAACACTCTGGAAGCCCTGGACAAGGGGGCCAGGGAGGCCCATTTGAAATTCTCCTCCAAGACACTGTGGATTCCGGAACCTCCCCCGCCCGCAGTGCTGCCTCTTGCACACTGCACTAGCCACGGCCAAGATATGTATACTTGGCCAATGGAGGTCCCCCATGCCACCGTCCGAGGAGGACTGGACAGTGACAAAGAATTAGACAGCGGTTCTCGAACGCATCATATACAGCTTGCAGGACCAGGCAGAGATATTCGTGCAGACATGGGCACCATTTCTCTGGGGAGAACCCTGACAAGTGCTTCCCCCACACCCTCTCACCCCCTGAGCGCTACAACCTGCTTGCCCGTGGCCCCCTGTTGGCACCCCTAGCTACAGAACTGGGTGGCCCTCCGACGCCCTGGCCCTGCTGCCCAGACTTTGCCTCCCCTCCCCCTGTCGTTTCCCCCCCTTCACCCTGACGATGCCCCCAATGATTGCCACACTTATATCCAGGTGTTCGTACCTCACCCAGACGGAGCGCCATGGTATGCATTGGTGCAGCGGCACGTAGCCCCTCACACATGTACGTTAGCGCTTGACCTTCCTCCCACACCTCCCTCAAGGGGTGTCTTCCCCCTTCTTACCTCGGTCGATTGCCAGAGCCCTTACTTCTTACCCCCCCCCCCCCCCGTGGGGGGCCATGGGGCTTAGATCCATCAGCCCACTTGCTCATTGCTGTCATGACCTGGGCACAAGGGCACTAGGACCTTGTACCTGACTGGTGGGGAGGGGATGAGAACCGGACACCACTTCCGGTCAGGGGAGTGGGGAGGAAGGCAGACCACGAGGGAAAGGGAAGCGAACAGATGTAGGATAAGAAGCAGCGACAAAGAGTGAAACAATGAAGGAAGTAGAAACACTCTTACCTGACTCCCGTGTATTCCTGCCATGAGGGACATGACAACTGTCGACGAAGGTGGGATTTAGAGGACGACTCGTGTGCCCTGGTCCCTCACGATCGAGAAACGGAGCCAGGAGCCCACCCTGGTCCACCGGCGCAAGAAAGAACAGGAGTTGCCACAAGACACTCGCCATCCGCTGAAAGAATAAGCGGTGCCAGGAGCCCACCCTGGTCCGAGTGCGGGGAAGGAAGAAACGACGCGGGAGCCCACCCCGGCTGCACTGGAAGAGCGGTAAGAGGCCTTGACCTGAGCGGTGCGCCCATCCGTGCGCGTAAGCATCGCACGCGAACACGGGAGAGATGCACTATTTACTGAAATTCCAGACGCTCGCTGCATGAAAGTCCGCACACGAGTGAATGAAACGAAGTCTCGCGCGAGGACAGCGGCCATCGTAAGGCCAGGCAGGAACAGCCAATCGGCGTCGTGAAAGGCCCGGTAGCCATCTTAGGGTCAGGCGAAGTCACAGAACGACCCGCGATCTCGCGAGACTTGGGCGACCATCTTAAAATCAGGCAAATTAAGCTAATAAGCAGCGCGAGAGGCCCAGCGGCCATTTTTTAAGTCAGGAAAAACGAAGAAAACCTTCAAACAAAGGGGAATCAAATGTAATAAACAAGAAAAAGCAAAGAACAAGATAAATATACAACAAAGAAAGATAATAAAGCAGAAATAAAAGCAAATAAAATATAAGAAAGAAGAAAAGCAGACCTAAATGGACAAATGGATAAGGAGTATACACCAGTGCGGGGTAACCAAGGGAAAAAAGCACGCTATAATGCCAGTGCTGCACGCCCAACAATGGTTGATCAAACAAATGACAAGAACGGCACGCAAGCAGTATTCCGCAGATCCCTTCCGTTCAACTTATATGAGCCACAGCCAGGTATCAGATGGGAACGATGGATTCGCAAGAACGAAAGGTACAAGCGCGCCACAGACGTCACAGAAGCCCAGCACATAGACCTATTTTTAAACCCAGTAGGGGATGAAGTAGAATACTTGCTAGTAACATTCCCTCAAGACCAAACAGCAACATACAAGGGACTGATCAAGTGTCTCACAGACAAGTTTGACCCGCAAAGAAATATTGATTTTGAAAGATGCACCTTCACCATCGCGTACCAACAAGCAGAGGAGTCCCTTGATGACTTTGCAACACGACTGCGCAAATTGGTCACACACTGCGAATTCGATAAGTTTGACAACGAACAAGCAATTCGACTGCACATCATTGAAGGCTGTCAGTCTGTGTAATTCCGCACACAAATTCTGAAAGAACCGACCTCGCTGGAGAAAATTCTGACCATGGCCCGGGCAGAAGCGAGCGCAGCCACGCACGAAAAATAGATGGAACCGGGAAAAGAAAGACGAATTGAACAAGCTAACCGCATGGTCGGAAGTAGTCACATGAACAACCGGAAGAGAGAAAACACTGAGCAACTGCCAAGAAAACCACATGAAAGAACATGTTACAGGTGCGGGCTCGAGTTTCGACACATCGGAGCCTGCCCGGCAGTGGGTCAGAGTTGCAGAAAATGCAACAGGGACAACCATTTTGCAAGCGCCTGCATGGGCGTGCAATTCAAAAGTGAAAGAGGACGACTCGGAAGACCATGGACGGCAACGAACAGATATGCCAGACACATGATAACGGCAAACCGCAGTCCTTCAGCTGAGTCAGACAGAGAGGCAGTACAAGAGAACATGGAACGACTGTACCTGATGTCCGATGCCCCTGCAGAAGACAGAGAGCGAGAGAGCATTCATCTAATGGAGAAACATCAGGTAATGAAAACGGCGACCGTAGACATTGATGTGGGAAAACACAATACACGATTTGTGATGGATAGCGGTGCCACATGCAACATAATGTGCATGTCAGAATACGAGAAGATGAAAATAAAACCAACACTATCGCCATCCACTGTTGATGTATTTACCTGGGGCTCAAAGAAACCAGTGATCAACATGGGGAAGTTTACAGAGACACTGATGTACAAAGACCGATCATGCAAGGAAGAAATACATGTACTAAAGGGCAACATTCCAGCACCATGTCTACTGAGCAACGTCACGGCGCAGGTGATGGGTCTCCTCGCAATGACGTACCACATGTCAGAGGAAAAGAACATCTTGCCAGACTATCCAGCAATACTACAAGGACTAGGAAAATTGAAAGGACGGCAAATAACACTACACATCAATGAAGCAGTAAAACCCGTGGCTCAGCATCACCGACGAGTGCCGATACACCTGCAGCCACAGGTAGAAGAGGAAATACAAAGCCTGTTGAGCCAAGACAATATAGAGCCTGCGGACGGGCCGACCCCATGGGTGTCACCAATAGTGGCTGTTCCAAAGAAGAACACCTCCAAGATTCGCATATGTGTAGACATGAGGATACCAAACACAGCAATTGAAAGGGAAAGACACCCTGGACCGCACCTAAATGATATGATCCGCTGCCTCACTGGCGCCTGCCGGTTTTCAAAGCTGGACCTGTGTAATGGGTACCATCAGCTGGAGCTTGACCCACATTCAAGGTACATTACTACATTTTCCACGCACATGGGTCTGTTTCGCTACAAACGACTGAGTTTTGGCATTTCATCGGCCGCAGAGATAGTTCAGGAAACAATACGGCAGGTCATAAGGCCAGTAAACAACAGCCTCAATTACAGTGACGACATTCTGGTGTTTGGTTGATCAGATGAAGAGCATGACAGGGCTTTGCAGGAAATATGTTCGCACCTGGAACAAGCAGGCTTAACGCTAAATGAAGACAAGTGCAAAATAGGGAGAAGTAAACTAGTATTATTCAGACACATCTTCTCCAGAAAAGGAATGTGACCAGACCACAGCAAAGTAGAGACTCTGGAAAAAGCGAGTCCTCCGGCAGAGGTTGCAGAAGTGAGGTCATTCCTTGGGCTTGCCAGCTACTCTGCTCGATACATAAGACTTTGCCACAGTGAGCACACCACTCAGGGAACTAACGAAGCAAGGTCAGACATTCATCTGGACACAAGAATGCACCAAGGCGTTTGAGGCCATCAGACATGCTGTGATAGCGGTGGACCATCTTGCCTACTTCGATCCACTGCTATGTACGGAACTGACGGTGGACGCCAGCCCGGTAGAACTAGGAGCGATCTTAGCACAACACATGCCAGGCAAAGATTCTCCAAGGAAGATCGTGGCATATGCAAGCAAAAGCCTGTCCGACATTGAGAGGGCGTACTCGCAGCCAGAAAAGTAAAGTCTAGCAGTAGTATGGGAATGTGAGCACTATCACATGTTCATCTACGGAAACCATTCACTATCATAACAGACCATCAGGCCCTAGTGACAATCTATGGAAATCCAAATGCAAAAATACCGCCTTTTTCCTACCGAAAGTGGAAACACCATTCCATGTAGGCCAGTCAGTCACCTTGCCCACCTTCTGCACTCCACCACCTCCCAAATAAAAATCTGCTATACACTGGCCAAGAAGCAGCCTCCTTAGGGCGTATGGGCTCATTCCACCAGGCATACATCTGTAACCACGGCGTTCGCGTGTGGAGTCCCAGACTTGGATGTCTGCCAGGCAGCAACGTGGGCATCTCTGCACCATTCACCAAACATTACTGCCTGGACAGTCAGGCCTGCAGGGACGGGCATTTCGCCCATTTAGTCCTTTAGGACTTTATAGTTTAGGATTTGTCCGCTGCCCACTACTGGGGATGGTATTGCTTGGGTATCTATTCAAAGGTAAGGAATCTGCGGCTAGATGTCTCTATCAGATGAACAAGTTACTTACCTTCGGTAACGTATTATCTGGTAGTGACAAGATCTAGCTGCAGTCTCCTTACCGACCCACCCATCTTCCCCTCTCTGTGGACAAGTTTCTAGAGTCAGGGCTGATCCTTTTCATGGCCCTAGTTTGGATACACCAGTGTCAGTGCACTTCATGGGTCCGATCTCCTGGCATGGTAAATTGTGAAAAGTACCTGATGTCACCGAGGTAGCACCTTTATAGGTTACACGGATGAAACGGTGTGGATGACTCCATATGGAGCAAATGGCAGCCACCTACCGGCACACAGGGGTTCTGCTCATGCAAAAATCTTCTGGAACCAGTCTAACACCAGGGAAATTCAAAGGTAAGGAATCTGCAGCTATAGCTTGTATCTACCAGATAATGCGTTTCCGAAGGTAAGTAACTTGTTTGGCGTGAATCTTTCTAGACAATGAGTAGTTGGGGGATCCATTGTGTGTCTCCTTTGATTGGGAAAGGGATGCTTCAATTTCAGTGCCTGTGAAGTAACGCATCCATTCATTGCAGAGAAGGTGCCTTAATTAATTCTCTGCAAATGGCTGCTTCGCCATTGTTCAGTGGTAATCAGATCATTACCTAATGCTGGACATTCAGAATTCCTGTTCCTGGAAGTAATGCTGCCAATGGGGTTCTCATTGCACATGAACAGCAGCACAGTACAGTTATAGCTAGAATGTCTGATGCTCTGTCCCCTCTCCTCTACCTTGCCAGTGATCCCATTCTGTACCCTTGTACTCATTGCCTGTACCCCTTTTTAACTGTACCATTTCTGTTTCCCATTCTGTTTATGGATCCACTGTTTCTATCTCAGTCCTGTGTTCTGTGCCAGATGGTTCTCAGACGTATAGATCTCCTAGTCTTGCATAGCCTGCTGGTGGCTCATGCACATTGACACATGGGAAATGTGCTGCAGCAGAATCTCCACGTTCAATACCTCAGCATCCATGTTCCAGGCATGGCAAAACAGAACCTTCAATGAGGAATGAAGAATATCAACTTAACTACCCCATACAGATCTCACAGTGATGGCAGATACAACACTCTGTGCTAAGTAGACCTCCTAGATGTGGTACAAATTGAAGGCTCTGGTCTCTTCTAGAGCAGAGGAACCATATCAGTCTTCTGGAGGTGCTTGTCATCTTGCTGACTCTGAAGTCTCTTCTACCTTTCATCAACTGAATCCCTCTGGGAAATCTGATGGATAACACAGCCGCCATGTGGTACTGCAACAAACAGGGCAGAGTGGGTCACTGGTGCTGTTACAGGAGTCTTTGATGCTGAGGCACTGATGCTGTGATACTGACTGGGTCTGCCGGATATCTCCTTGACTGTCAACCATCTGGCAGGGTCTCTGAACACCAGGGTGAATGAGCTCAGCAGATACCTCTTAGCTTACCACAAGTGGTTCTGCACCCGGAGGAAGTTCATGGTATATTCACCCAGTTGGCTATGCACTGAGTAGATGTTCTCACTATCACCAAGGGGCTTATTGTCGAGCCTTTTGCTCCCTAGAATTTGTCTCAAGAGTCCCTAGGAGATTCATTCTCACTTACATGGCATTCCATTCTCCTTTGTGTTTCTGCCTCTCCCACTGCTTCAGCGAGTTCTGAATATTGTCAGAGGGATCAGACTCAGTTGATCCTGATAGCCTCAGATTGGTCTTGGAGGGCCTGGTACTCCAACATACTGAGTCTGAACATCTGCTTCGTCTATTCATTTTTGGGGACCTGCTCTAACAACAGGGCAGGATTCTAAACCCAAACCTCCAAAACCTACACCTCCATGCCTGGAGGTTGACTGGACCTAGGTGAGCATGTTCGATCTACCTGAGGAGGTAGTGGATGTCACCTTGGCTGTCCACCTGTCTAAAAAAATAAGACTATTTTGAACATTCAGTAAATTATGTGGTCTGGTGTGAGAACTGCCTTGTTGATCTGTTGCAGCCTACATTTTCTGATATAATTGTGTTTGTCTTGTCTTTCGCCCTGCAGGGCTTTGCCATTGTGACTGTTAAAGGTTATTTGTTGGCTCTCTCAGCCTTTCTCGGTTTGCTTGATCAGAACTTTCTGGTTAAGCCACCAGTTGTAATGCATTTTTTTAAAAGAGTTACATGTGTTCCTCCTGCACCTTTTATTATGCACGGAGGGCATACATTTTTTAAACATTTTTTTTTACTTTTTAATGTGCATGCCTTTTGAACCTACCCAAACTCCTCGTTCCACTGCTTTCTCCCAGAAAATAGACGAGTGTGGACCCAAATCTGTGCTTCTATTTTAGTTTATTAGTTATACACCACCAGTTAGTCCGCCATGACTCGTTTCGGCCGTCCCTCGGCCTTGATCACATGACACACTCTGGACTGTGAGAGCCATTTTTAACCCCTTCAGCGCTGCGCGGATTCCCGCGCAGTGCTGAAGGATCTGAGCGCGGGCGGGGCCATGACGGAACGGTTCCGTCATAAGCACAGCCCAACCGACGTGCATGACGGAACCGTTCCGTCACAAGCGTCGAAGGGGTTAAAGTGCTAGTGCTTCATTTGTAAACAATAGACATGAACAAAATACTATCAAATTCTGTTTACAACGTATAAATACATATATTGTGGTTAGTACTTAAGCATATTGTTCTTAATACTTAGAACATCCATGATTGTTATAAACAACCATAATAGTGCATATTTCTAAAATTATAAAATCTGCACCCTCTGTATTTGTGTTTATCATTAATAAATGCTTCAATGCGAACTCAACTGTCATTAAATGATACATTCCATTGTTCTCTATATCTAAAATTTACATGTGCAAAAATGGTTAATGTGATTACACGAAAAATTCAAAAAAGAAAAAATAGTACATAGTAAAAGAGAATGTGCAAAATTGTGCAGAATTTCTAATTACTAGAAATTCATTAAGGTGCTGTGCATGGCCAAGATAATATATATTGGTTGAAAATATATATACAACCAAATATATGTAAATGCAAAAATATGGCATTATAAATTAAAACAATACCATTTTTGAATATATACCAACATCTAATGTCAAATTACCATCTTGGCTGTGTAAATAATAATTAAAATATAATTGTGGCAGCTGTAGTTTAAAATTAAGGATAAAACCACAAGAAAAGATTGAGGGTTTGGAAGGTTTAGAATGGCAAATGTTCAGGATATGGTTTGAGAATTTATCTACATATAGTGTATTGAAATCCTTGTCCTGACATATTTATGATTATATGAGTGTGATATAATAACTTAATAATACAAATAAATACATACAATAAATATGATGCACATTATTGAACATTTTCTTAAAATATTCGATATACGATTATAAATATATAGAAAAATATATAAATATTGTAAAATCCAATTTTATAATCACAACTCTAATGACCATTCCATTCCACTCCTAAAAAATCCTATCCTCCTGACATTTCCATTTTCCAAATAAGCACAGATCAAACAATCTAGTATATCCCTTTCTGAATGATATTATGCAGTGCAACCTATATCTTAGTAGTTAGGAATATAAAATAAAATAATACCCTACTCTTTTCTAAGAAGGTTTAAAGTAACATTTATATGTACGTGTGCAAGTCTTCTGTTGTGTTAAGGCCTCTAGGATGCTTTGAATCAAATTCTAGGATGTATCTAGTTTCCAGTCGTCGTAATTTGCCCTCACGATCACCGCCTCTTTTGTGTGGCGGTACTGAATCTAAGGCAAAATATCTGAGGTCTTTGAGATTATTGTCATGAAACTATTTAAAATGTCTCGCAACTGGGTATGTGACATCATTATTGGTAATGGCCCTCATGTGTTGTAAGATTCTTTTGTGCACTGCCAATTTGGTGCTCCCTATATATTTGAGGTTGCAACTGCATTCCATCACATAAACTGTAAACTCAGTTTTGCAAGTTAGATGTTGTTTAATTAAATGTTTTTTGTCATCAAATGCAGTGCAATAGGAGCTGGTATTTACACCCTGCTGGCAAGCTTTACAGGTAGTGCATTTAAAAAATCCTTTCCTAGCAGATAACCATGTTGTTTTACTCAGATCCTCCGGGCTACTTTTTACTAACGCATTGCCCATGCTAGAGGTCTTTCTAAATGTTATAGAGGGATTTTTCGTTATAAGCTTCCCTATAATCGGATCATCTTTTATTAATGGCCAATTACGTCTAATGATAGTGCGAAGTTGTTTTTCTTGCTTGGAGAAACCTAAAATAAGTCTGATTGGATCCGATACTTTGTTTTTATCGTCAGACTTATTCCAGTATTGTAGTAGGTCTATTCTAGCTTTCTGTTTAGATTTAAGTATGGCTGCTTCAATGACCTTACTCTTATATCCTCGTGCTAGGAAACGATTGCGGCATTCTATTTGCATTTTATCTACTTCTTCCTCTTCGCTGCATATACGGCGTATACGTAGCATTTCCCCGTAGGGGATGCTGTTGATGAGGTGAGTTGGGTGTGCACTGGTTGCATGAAGTAGTGTGTTGCCTGCAGTCGGTTTCCTAAACAGAGTAGTAGTTAATTTGTTGTTAAATATTTTGATTTGCACATCTAAAAATGTCACTTGTACACTGCTTATATCATGAGTAAATCTTAAATTAACATTATTTTCATTAAGATGTTCTATGAATTCTAATGCATTTTGTTCACTTCCTTTCCATATAATGAATAAGTCGCCTTTTGAACCTATGCACAGCTGCTCTTTGGAGCTACTGGCCCTTACGACTGTCTATCTTATTGTGATTACTTCCGCCCACCATATCATTGAACTGCACGTGCTATCTTTGCAACCACCATGTTCCGCTACCTTTGTGGACAAACTGAGCACTTGGGCATCCATTCTGTTGATGGTGTTGTAGCTGTTCTATGGGGGGGCAGTCCATTACTCTTCCTGCTATTCTTTCTCTGCCGCATCCTTCTGAGGATTTTTAGAGTCATCTTCACTAGAAACCCATGAAAGCCCTTTGCTTTTACAGTGATCAGACTTAGGAACACCGAGTAGATGAAAAACTTTTTATGGGGGGTCATTGAAGTTAATAAAGGAATTGCAGCCCAAAAACAGACCTTATCCACATTGACGAGTCTGTGCATACAAGTATATTATAACTTGGCCAAGATAGAGCCTCATAAGTGCCTGTTGGTTCATTCTGTCAGAACAAAGGACACCATTACAGATTTCGCCACAGTTGTTCGATGCTGCACATCTGCAATGTAGCTACTTGGTCATCCATCCACACCTTCACTGATCTTCACTCCCTTCACTCTTAGGTCTGCAGAGAGGTCAATTTTGCCTTCTCAGGTACTGCAGTATTTCAAGGTGTCGAGGCCACTCCTTAGACCCTCCACCTTTTGGGAGATATTGCTTTGGTATTTATTCAAAGTTAGGAATCTGCGGTTAGAAGTAGCCACCAGAAAGTACTTACCTTTCATAATGCTCATCTAGTGGATACTCTGTTTAACCTCAGGTCCCTCCCTGCTCACCATTTTCTGGATAGGACTCCTAGATGTTAATTAGCTTCCATCTTAGATTCGGCACCTTGTTTCAATTTTAATCGCTCATTGACAAGCCTTATCTAAACTGAGGAATGCTATTTTGTAAACTGACTTCAGCATACAGGGGTGGCTCCTATGGCTCCTATTTATGGCTCCTCTCTGTCACTTCTGGAGGCAGGGTGAAGCTGCAGCAGAATCCAATAAGGTGCCCTATTGCCACACAAAGGCAGGTGCTGGAAACATTTCTGGATCCAGCATGGAGGATGTCAGAAGGTGAGGAATCTGTGGTTCGATAGATTATCCACCATAAAGAGCTTTACTGAAGATATTTAACTTGTTTGTTTTATGTGTCCTACTAAAGCCTAGGGTAATAAAGCATGATGTTGCATTCCCTGGTTTACCAAAGACACCCTGATCCATTTCCCTCCTTGTAGTCCTAGTCTTGGGGCTGAAGCTGCAGGAGTGGAAGAAAGATTCTGTGTCCGATACATGCCACTTATCAAATGTTGCATGTTCTTAAAATGGCTTCCTAAAGTCTTTGCACTAACTCTATAATTTGAACTGATCTTTGGCCCTCCCTTTGGCCTTTTGCTCCTTTTTGCCAAAGGGTTACGGGTCGTTTAATTGACTTTCCATCATCACAGTTGTAACGCTACAGGATATAAAGTCTTCCAACATGTGTTTCAATTATTTTCCCTGTGTCCAATTCGGGAGCTGCCAATTACTCAGATGTTGGTGGGCCGTTTCAGGTTTTTTGCTCTCTTAATCCCACTTTTTAGGCACGGAAGGCGCACGTTATTGAAACATGGAAAAAATTGTCTGTGCCTACACTGTGTGATTTATGAAGCCCCTTCAGTTTAGTTGGCTAGCTTTCACATGCTTTCCACATTGAATAGATGTTAGGTGCTCTAAACTTCGACAGAGACCTGGTCTTTTAAATTAACAATTCAACAAATGCCAGGTCTTCACAAATACCCTGCTACTTATGGCTCAAATACCACTGGCAGGTAGAATAGGTATCTGTAGCCCATTGGAACTTATATCCACTTAGCAAAACTATTGTCCTTCCTTCCAAGTGGTCTTCAGTTCTAAAGGCTAAGTTGCCTTCTCTTTTTAGGAAGTTGTTTAGTTTGTAGAGACATGCATAGCAGCCATCTGGACTGCCACACCATTCTTCAAGCTCTACTTCTTAGACACCAGACTCAGCGCAGACAGTATATGGAGAACTCTTTACCTCTTCCTTTCTATCACAGCTTACATAGATAATTCTTGTTTGGTAAGAGCAAAAAATGCATTTGTTTGTGAAATTGAGGGCCGAGCTTGGGAACATGTTGTTAAACTGACAATGCGAGTGATAAGCGCATAGTGCCCCGAACTGTTTGGAAAGTATAAAATCTTTGATCTGCACTAAATAAGTAACATTTAAGTATTGGGTTGGTGTCAGTTATGGTCTTTGCAATCACATTTCTCTGTGTGAGAACACTTAAAAGGTTTGCTTTTGATATTTGAACATTTTCAGTAAATTAATTTGTCTGGTTCTTCCATGGATATACATTTTATATTGACCATTTCTGTTTAACTTTCTCAATTGAAAGATATATTGCATTTTATTTCCACTATTTTAGTTCTAACTAGAGACTCACTTAACTGTTAATAGAGGTGAGTAACATAATCCATACTCGTAGATGAGCAAGTGGACAGCACTCTGTTGTGTCTTTCGTATATTGATCGTTCCACATTCATCAGAATCAGATCGCAATTAAATGTAGCGGTCATGCATGATGCCTGGAGTTTGGCACTGCACTAGCATACAGACATTTCCTTGATGAAGCACTCTGTTGAGTCACCATAGGTAAAGGTGCTCTTCTTTTTTCGGTCTTGTTACAGACAGGTAGAGCAGTCTTTTGGAAGGCAGCATAGTATACCATACACCACAGAGCCAATCCTTGCTCAAGATGTAATGGTCTTTGTGTCAATCTCAGTTGCCCTGCTCCTATTTGTTGCTTTTCTCCTTTCCTGCATCTGAGTCGGCTACATGGGCGTTTTGGTTTTGTTGTTGGTACATTTGTCATTCTTCCTGCTCTGAATACAGCATTGAAAATAGAGCCTCAAAACACCATTTTGCTACCTTTCAGTGCCAACTATTGGTCACTAGAAAATCTGCAGGAGAAGTGTGAAAGATGCACGAACAATCTTCACAGACTACTTGCTATAAACAAGTATTGGCAATGTCAGTCTGTCTCCACTTGTATGTTAATTTAAGCAAAACTGATTGCCATTGCAAATGTCTCTCTCCCTTTGCGTTAAATGTTCTGTTAGTTGGTGATTGTGGAGTATGATTTGAATACTGCAAACATAAACTGTGCATATGTACATGCAGGGACCAAGGCTGGTTGAAGAGCAACATGCACACAATTGCTCACTTTAGAGCTCCACATGCATTAACTTACCTCACAAGCGATGCACAGACTGATAGAAAATATCTGTTTTTAACCATTACATTAGAATTGCGGTTGATGTCCATCTCAGCACCGGCTTTCACCAGTGTTTGTGTGAATGGTAATAAGACACTTTAGAGACATGGCTGTTAAGTGACAAAAAGCCAGTGGACTGCCTAACACTCTGCACATAAATGGTAGTTGCACTGGTGAAATAAAAATGTTAGAAGATAATGAGTTCGAATGTTTTTTGAGTTCTTCCTTCAGCAGGAAGTTATCGACTCAGTTGTGTGAGATTTTGTAGAGGAAATAAGGAGCACGGCTAATGACACTCGGGTAGACCTGTGGGCCCACATCTATCTTTTCAGCCACACTCTTCTGTGCTCTAGAATATCTCTGAGCAGCTCCGAATGTCCTGATGAGTTGACTAAGAATGAGATTGTGCAACGGATTGTTATTCCTGATGAGTCGTATTGTCATCTGCTTGGAAAGGCACTGTGTAAGGGCCGCTTGCGCTTGGCTTTGAAATTACCACAGAAATGTGAAGCCATCTCGTGAGAAGAGCTGCTGGCGGGCTCTCTGTAATGTACTGTACATTGAATGACAAGCAGTGTGCAGCGACAGCTCAGGGCATTCTCACATGCTGACAGCATCTACATTCCCTTACCGGCACGAGCAACACCACTGGGAAGTCTTCCTGTCAACATGGATAAAGAAATTACTGAGATTGTTGACCTCCTTTTAATGTCTGGTTAGCTGTTTTTCAGATCTAATATGATCAAAAGAGAGAGAGAGGGCGATCGAGAGAGAGAGAGAGATAGGTCTGCTCCCTCAGAAGTTGGTAGTCTCTCAGCTATTCTTCCATCCTTTAATGCACTCCATATTTCATCCTTCTGAGCAGGTCTTCAGTCCTTTATCCATTCATCAATAAAGAAAAAGGTGATGGTAGGAATGCTTGCAAATAATCTAACCCCTGTCAATCACTTTGTTTACCATTCCAATCCATCGTTTTAAGCCCCCTGTGCTGCCCTATCCACCGAAACCTGCACTGACCATGTTTGGTTTATTAGGCGAGGACTAAATGTTTGTTACTCCTGCATGTGAATTACAACACAGGTACTTTGTTTATAGTCTGTATACACAATTGTTGTTAGAGTGTGTATGTGTGAGGTTGAGTGTTTGGTATACATGGGGAAAAGGGACAGGGAATGCTTGAGTGGTTTAAAAAAAATTATATATGTTTAGCAAAATGAAGGCATAATAGATTAAACATTGTATTGTATGTACAAATATTTTTTGTACAATTGACATTTTGATAATGAAGAGAAAGAGTAAATGAAATATCTTTATAGTTGTTAAATAATCTCTGTCTTAGATTGTTTCTTTGCTATAGACGGTGAAGGAATGTAGGTTAGGCTTGAATTTTTATTGTTTATTTTGGGCCACTCTATACAAAGGCTTGCCTTAAGCAAATCGGTACTGACCCTGCCCACATGGAAACAGTCCATCCCGAACTTCCAGGCGAGATGCTCTCCAGACCTCATTCCGCCTTGTTCGGCCTCCTTAGTGAGGTATAGCTTGGATCCCATGGCACAGTGAGCACAGAACCTACCTCTAGTGACACCTTTGGCCACTTGCACCGATCACACAAAAGGTGATGGGAGGAATGCTTGCAAATATTCTAATCACTATCAGTCGCTCGGAGTAATATTCCAGCCCATAGTTTCACGTCCATTGTGCCACTCTAGACAAAGGCCTGCCTTATGCAAATCAGTACTGACCCTGTTTCTCTTCGGAACAGTCCATCCCAAAGTGTTAGATGAGGTCATCCCCGGAAGTGAACACAAGCAACCCCAGACCAGTTTCAGCCTTGTTAGGACTTGTCAGTGAGGTATGGCGTGGATCCTACGGCACAGTGTTTAAGGGACCCAATAATTCTGAGCAGGACCAAAACTGATATGCATTTAGCTGACCTGAGATGGCATGGTAGGCAAAAGAACCATGGATTGGAATACTATGCCCCGTGAATTCCAATTATTGCAAGATTACCCCCCCATCCTATATTATTTATTTGATGCATTGCCCTAAATGGCCAAGGATAGTCCCAGCCATCTGTCCCTGTTACTTTGTTGTGGAATAAAGCTGAACCTGACCCATAGGCCCAGGCAAGACAAACCCGGTCTTGGGTTGCTTCTGTTCCAGTTCAGAGAGGATGTGGCTTGCCAGGATTGCCTGGACTGTTTCATTGGAGCTGGACCAAGACTGATTTGCATATTGCTAGTTATGATCCTCTGTGTGGGCCAAACAGTAATGGGTAGGGGTGCTACCCCGAACGGTTGCCAGTGGGTAGACTTTTTGCAAGCATTCTTCCCATCACCTTTTGTGCTTGTGATTTATTCAGACATCCCTGCTTTCACTCAACCGTTTAGCGAGTCTTCAGGTACTCATTCACCCATCCAAGCACTTAGTCACTCATTCATCAGCCCATTCGCACACTAACGCATCCATCCACCCCTTCATTGTTTACTGTCTCTCTAGCCTCTTGATGAAACAGCACTTGAACCTTTAAAAACCCACATCTTGGCTCGGTCACGCCTTTATGAATGTGTGTTAGTTTCTGTGCAAGTTGTTTAAACTTTTAACGTTCTTGGCCAGCTTCACTAGATTTCGAATATATTGTACTGGAAAAACTACTGTAAAAGTACAAAACGGTATTCGAAAGGAAATGAAAAAAAACGAGACTGGTTTCGCAGCTGACAGCTCAAATCTTGTTTGAGTTAAATGTTTTTCTGCGTCGAAATAGCATACATTCCGTGGTTTTCCTATTTTCTAGGGAGCGTTCCATCATAAATAATGTTTTTTCCAGATTTAGCTGGACTCCTGGGAAGCGTTCAAAGTAAAGTATGCCAGGCAGCCAAAAAGAGGCGTTAACAAGTAACTCATGATTGTACACAAGAAAAGAGGTTTCTCCCTCGGCTGGGACAAAACCAAAGCGTGCTGTCGAGGCGACGCCAAGCAACGGAAACCGGCTAGACCTTAAACTGAAAAACACCACCGAGGCCTCAGTCAGGACTGTGAACTCCTTTTGTTTCGTTTCTCAAAATGTACTTCATGAGCGTGTTTCCAAGCCTAGTAAATGTTTTGTTGCATTGTTCAGTTAAATAGCGCCTGGAACTTTGCATTTGCATAGATTTGTCTTTGCCTTCACAAACAGGTGAAGAGACAAAATGGCGGTTGTTTTTATTTTGTCACTGTTTGTTAACGCACATCATCTCCAAAATCTGGTTTCACTCCCTTACCATCAAACTTAGTTTCTGGTGGTTTTCTGGAGTGTGCTTTTTGGGTTTTTCACCAGGCATGGTGGTGAGACTAAGTATAGGTAGTTGTGTTATTTCTAGATCCGAGTTACAGTTGGCTAGATATAGGGTGGCTTTGGGGAGTGATTGGATTTCCTTTTGAAGGATTTTCTGTGGTTTTCATTCTCTTTGACTGTGCTGCTCGCACATTTTACTTCATTAGTGATACCCTCCTTTGGATTTGTAATGGGCTTATTAATAAAGGTAGTCTGTAGCTTCCTCGAGCCTAATGTTTCTATAACTGCTTCATTTTATAGCTATGAACTGATTGCCCTTACATTATGTCAGGCTGCTGTGAACCCCCTTTGGTCAAACTTTGGAAAATATACCCCTTTTTGTAATTTTGTTACAATAAATAATTTTTTTTTTTTTTTTTACAGATTGTGGGAAAAATGTTTACTAAATCATGATGTTGCGTCCTTCTGGCTCAAATTATCGTAACAGAATATGTGTTTTCACAGTTTGACACTATATTCAAATGGTTCTCATTTTATTGCTTCTTGCGTGCATTGGCGATGCTTTAGGCCGCTGTGTAATCCGCTCAAAAGCAGGCTTTCTTTCTAATTTAAAGAAATTATTGCAGCAGAACCAACTGTGGAAATAATGTAAGAGTCTTGAGTTTACTCCACAGTTCTCAAGGACAACTGTTACCAGAGTTGGGAATGAATAGGCATCGTAATCTGTTAATAGTACCAAGAGACTCCTTGGGCGAAGCTTTGCCGTACAGATATGCCTGATATTTGAATAAAGGAAGAAACAGAGAAAGATCATGGTCAGATCCACTTTAGGGACGATTTTGTTTGCTTGCTACAAAGGTTCAATTACGAATTTGCATGCTACGTGTTGTAATTAAATGATTTGTAAATGAATCATTAAAACATTGAGGCCTTTGATGATCACTAAATAACCAAGTACTTCTGTACATTTAATTGGTGTGTTCGGTGTACAATGTGATGTGTATAAATATTCATGATAAGTATTAGGAAGATGAATATAAAAAATGAAGTTGCATATTCCTTCCAAATACTGTCTTTTGTTCGTAACTCGAAATTGAAGGTAAACTCTGGTTACATGCTTAGTGAACTTAAAAATAAGCCTGTAATAAATATCGGAAATAACAAGGTGCCTCACAAAATACATGCTTACTCTTATCAACAATTATTGCTTGTTGCGATTGTAACATTTAATGATCTTGCGTGGCTGGTCTTCTCCTTTATATTTATCTACTCTAAGTTCTCTTCAACTGTAATTTGAAATAATATAATAAAAAAAAAACACAATAATGAACCCTGATTCCTTAGATTCCTAAACATAAACAGCAATCGTCAAGAAATCTTAAAACATTCCCCATAATATGTAATCAAAGTGCCAAATCATAATTACTCGTCCGCCTCTCTTATCACTGCTATCTTTCTTGTAATATAACATGAACCTCTATGGTGTCCTGAAAAATTCTTGTTAATCTTTCACCTATGATATATTGATGCCATGCTTTTAAGTTTATAGGAAACATGCATATTCCATTCAATCATTTAATCCTGTAGGCATCAATGTATCCAACTTGTTTATCTAGTATAGTTCTCACTTTAATCAT
This sequence comes from Triturus cristatus, assembly GCF_964204655.1. Classification (NCBI taxonomy): domain Eukaryota; kingdom Metazoa; phylum Chordata; class Amphibia; order Caudata; family Salamandridae; genus Triturus; species Triturus cristatus. Next base: position 317,201,251 of record NC_140595.1, read on the forward strand.
GTTTTTCTGTTATCCATATTCTCATGTATGTTTACTTGTTCCTATACAATATATCTGAGTTAACTGATGTTGTGAAGAGAACTTAAAGCAAAGCAAATAAATATAAAGGAGGAGGCCAGTCACACAATATCATGAAACGTTGAGACGCATCAACTAGTAATAGTTTTTTGATAAGGGTAGCATGTACTTTGTGAGGGTCCTTGTCATGTCTGATATTTATTGCAGTCCTATTTTTATGTACACTAAACACTCGACCAGAGTCTACATTCAATCGTGAGTTGCAGACAAGAGCCAGTATTTGGAAGGAATATGCAATTTCATTTTTAGATTGATCTTTCTAATAGTGGTGAAACTTCATTATGAGCAGTTGTCGAGAGCAGTTGCTGATGTGTTCCAGCAATGTAGTCTAAGCCATGTACATTTGTTCAGTTGTGTAATTTTCAGTAGGTTTCATTGACATTTGATTCTAAGTTAAGATTTTCCATAAGCCTTGTTTCGATTATATCCACTGTTGCCTTATCTAACAGGTGTATGTGTGTCAATGTAATCATAATATTAGTTTCTTTCTATGTAGACATTTCTATAGGCGACCACAATAATTGTGTCAAGCATTTTTGCATAACCCCAATGCCATTAAACTTTAACATGTAACACATATTTGATCAGCTTACAGACTCTGGTAGCACTGCTCAAGTATGTCAGTGGGTGCTGGTCATGGACAGTGGTACTTATTTTTGAGGGCAGGGACTTATTTTTGAACATCAGACTTTAACACATATCTAGGGAGAGAGGCTCAGTAAAGAGAAAGCTAGGTAAGCCAGGATAACAAGCATTTGCAATGCAATAGGTCTCGCATTTATAAGAGTTTGAGCTATTGGCATTGTAAAATTACAATGCCTTTTATTTATGTTTTGGTTTTAAAACAAAAGGCATTGTCATTTACAATGTCAGTGCATAAACTCGCATAAAAGCAGTGTGCGGCGTGCAGCAGTGTGCGGCGTGCAGCAGTGTGCTGCGTGCAGCAGTGTCGTGCAGCATGCAGCAGTGAGTAATGCAGCAGTGTGCGGCGTGCACCAGTGTTTCGTGTAGCAGTGTGAGGCATGCAGCAGTGTGCGGCGTGCAGCAGTGTGCGGCGTGCAGCAGTGTGCAGCGTGCAGCAGTGTGCGGTGTGCAGCAGTGTGCGGCGTGCAGCAGTGTCGTGCACCATGCAGCAGTGAGTAATGCAGCAGTGTGTGGCGTGCAGCAGTGTGTGGCGTGCAGCAGTGTGCCGTGCAGCAGTGTTTCGTGTAGCATTGTGCGGCATGCAGCAGTGTGTGGCGTGCAGCAGTGTACGGCGTGCGTGCAGCAGTGTGCTGCGTGCAGCAGTGGGCGGCGTGCAGCAGTGTGCGGCGTGCAGCAGTGTTGTGCAGCATGCAGCAGTGAGTAATGCAGCAGTGTGCAGCAGTGTGCGGCGTGCAGCAGTGTGTGCCGTGCAGCAGTGTGGCGTGCAGCAGTGTGTGGCGTGCAGCAGTGTGTGGCGTGCAGCAGTGTGTGGCGTGCAGCAGTGTGTGGCGTGCAGCAGTGTTTCGTGTAGCAGTGTGCGGCGTGCAGCAGTGTGCGGCGTGCAGCAGTGTGCGGCGTGCAGCAGTGTGTGGCGTGCAGCAGTGTGTGGCGTGCAGCGGCATGCAGCAGTGTGTGGCGTGCAGCAGTGTGTGGCGTGCAGCAGTGTGCGGCGTGCAGCAGTGTGCGGCGTGCAGCAGTGTGCGGCGTGCAGCAGTGTGCGGCGTGCAGCAGTGTGAGGCGTGCAGCAGTGTGCGGCGTGCAGCAGTGTTTCGTGTAGCAGTGTGCGGCGTGCAGCAGTGTGTAATGCAGCAGTGTGCGCAGCAGTGTGCTGCGTGCAGCAGTGTCGTGCAGCATGCAGCAGTGTCGTGCAGCAGTGTCGTGCAGCATGCAGCAGTGTCGTGCAGTAGTGTCGTGCAGCATGCAGCAGTGTGCGGCGTGCAGCAGTGTTTCATCTAGCATTGTGTGGCGTGCAGCAGTGTGTGGCGTGCAGCAGTGTGTGGCGTGCAGCAGTGTTTCGTGCAGCGGTGTGCGGCGTGCAGCGGTGTGCTGCGTGCAGCGGTGTGTGGCGTGCAGCGGTGTGTGGCGTGCAGCAGTGTGCTGCAGCATGCAGCAGTGAGTAATGCAGCAGTGTGCAGCAGTGTGTGGCGTGCAGCAGTGTGTGGCGTGCAGCAGTGTGCGGCGTGCAGCAGTGTGCGGCGTGCAGCAGTGTTTCGTGTAGCATTGTGTGGCGTGCAGCAATGTGCGGCGTGCAGCAGTGTGCGGTGTGCAGCTGTGTGTGGTGTGCAGTAGTGTGTGGCGTGCAGCAGTGTGTGGCGTGCAGCAGTGTGGCGTGCAGCGGCATGCAGCAGTGTGCAGCGTGCAGCAGTGTGCGACGTGCAGCAGTGTGTAATGCAGCAGTGTGCGCAGCAGTGGTGTGCGACGTGCAGCAGTGTGTGGCTGATTTGCTGTCAGAGGCCTGAGACTGGCAGAGTAGCGTAGGGGCCAGCTGCAGTGTGTCCCAAGCCGGACAACCTGATGATAGTTCTATTAAGCCCCCAGAATGGAACACGAGTGATAATAATATCAACTTATTTGTTATATAGCGCATCTAATCAGAGCCCAACACTACTTACAACGCGCTGTACATAAGTTCTATTAATGCGCAATTGAATGGTACTCACTCTATCGGGCGCCAAAGGATGTAAGGTCATAGTGTCATCCCAGATGTGCTCAAGAAGTGCCAGATTTGTAAGGCTCACAACGAATTATTGGATAAAATAAGAGGTATCTTTTTTCAAGCCACCATGTCGGTGCCATGAGTCAGGATAACTCGTGCGTTTCGTTAGCTTCCTGGAGAAAGATCATGAATTTGTTTAGTGGAGGTTTTGACTTCAGTGTAGTAGTGCAGACGGTTAATTAGGCCCGCTACAAAGAACGTGTGCCAAGTAGATTTTCAGAGTGTGTATGATGTATAGAGGTCAGCAGGTTACTGTGTTCAAAGGAGGCATCCTTTTGTCGCTTACAATGTAGATCTTACAGCCCTAATAGTCAATCGTGAGCTACGAACGCTCATCCTAGAGCTGCATTCACACCACTAAGCAGACATCAATGGAACATTGATTAGTGTTGCAAGGAGGGTTAATTTGGCTGCCTCGACCGAGCTTGTGCTTCTCCACGCCAAGCAGCCTTAAACTATACTGCCTGCCACTGGGGAAGGCCATGAATCGCCTACACTTTGAGTCCTTTGGCTTAGGTCACCTTTCCTATACACTGAATCATATGCATATGATTGATTGGCTCGGCGGATTTTGTGAGAGATGCAAAGTCGCGGACACCCTACACTGGTAGGGGTGGCGCTATATAACTAATTAAATGCATCGGAGAGTGGTCATGGAAACGTCGTCATCAGTAACTTCTGGTATTTCATGCCCTGCGCAATTGAGTTCATTTCTCTCCAGTTCTCTGGTAAAGGTTTGGGGGGGGCCAGGGTGATCTATGACGAGTCTGTACTCATTACGGTTTATGGTAAGCGTTTTGAGAAACATATGGTATAGATTTTACTAGTTTAGCTTTTGGACAATGGTAGTTTTCGTCAGCCAGATTCGGAATAGCTGGTATTGCAGGACACTAGAGGCGGTTGTGTGTATGTCCAAGTTGGGGAATGGCATGCTTTGCAGATTAATTGATTAAATGAATAAAGTCGCATGTTCTAGCTCGAACAGAGCAACTGTTACTAACCGCAATGACATGGGTTCCCACGCACTCGAGAGCCCCCCTTTGCATTTATTCCCTGGTATCTTTGTCCCAAAATGCAGCATTTATTAGTATTATCCGGTACTAGGGGGAATCTCGTTGGCATTAGTTCCATGCCGGTGGGTACGAATGGACAAAGTTGTGTCCCAAGTGGTGCAACAGGATAAGGGCAGGTCTATAGGTAGATACATGCTCCCTGGCAGCAGGTGTACAGATATGTCAAGGTTCAGCCTAAATCCCAGTCTCAACCATGATGCAATGGTCAGCTTGTGGAAAGGTGTAACACAGAAATTGAGCAACCAATGTTATTAATGTGAGTCAACGCTTGAGTCAGGAGATGCTGCTGTCTCTCATCTTCGCCTTGCTATTTAAAAAACAGCTGGGGTACGGTTTCTCAAATTAGTCATAGTGACGGCTTAGCGTATATAGGAAAGTCAGCAGCCTGTGCTGTGTTGAGGCAAGTTGTGAGCTTGGGTTTGTGTATCATACATAACATCTTGAAGGTATTGTGTAGTTCCACGCTTAAGTCAAGAGATGCGGCGGGCTTTCATCCTTAGCCTTGCTTTAGGAAACAGCTGGTGTGATAATTTCTGCAACTCAGTCATAGTGGCAGCTTAGTCTATACAGGAAGGCAGCAGCATGAGCTGTTTTGAGACAGGCGGAAGGCCTGGGTTTGTCTATCATACTTAACATCTTTGAGGTTATTCTCCCTGTTCCACAGGGAGGCCAGGGAAAGCACGGAGTGACATGGTTGACCGAGACTTAGCCTGGCTTGCCGCTTCTGCGACCTTGTGAGGTTTGTTTATGTATTGTATGAAGGTGACAGAGGCTGTCACTGTGGTTTGATAGGCGCCAGGGCCAGATGAAGGTTCAGTGCAAGGCCACATTTGGGGGGGCAATTCCAGGCGAAAGCATTATACCAGACAGCCTTGGGAATTAGGCAGGCGTAGGATTAGCTACGATTTTGGTCAAACTGAGGAAGAGCATATCGACCACAAATAATTGGGGAACCAGATATCGCTTTACAAAACAATGCTCTAGATTTCCGGGAGAATGCTGTATGGATAGGCTTCAGGGATAAGGCCGTGACCTTTCTGGAAGGGGCATTCTTCTTCGACCTGTGTCGAACTGGGAATGGAAATAAGGAGGGCAGGATAACTCTTTATTCTACCTGCGTTGGCACATCTTGCCAGGAGTGATGGTCAAAGTTTTGCCTTCAGCCAGCCTAGGCAACACCCATCCACTCCAAGCTAATTGTTCATGGTGGTTTTGGGCCGCATTTACACAGCCCAGTATTTGGCCCCTGGGGTTGTCAGTGTCGTGAAGTACTAAATTTCACTGAACTGGAGGTGGGCCGGGTTTTTACACGAGCAGAAGTTTGGGAGTGCAAGCCTCCACCTAGGGGGTGGCTGGCTGAATCTGATGAACTACTTCAAACGGTTCACAGCACTGCGCGTGGGAGAGTGTCAATGACCTGTGCATACTTCAACCAGACACCCGTGTATGGCATGCCCTCAGCCCATGGTAATAATTGAGAGAGCAGAGAGCGACCATGAGCATGACCAGAGACGTGCTGCTCTCCACAGACATTTGACAGGTTAATGGGCAAGGCTAGCGGAAAAGCCAGATGTAATGTCGTCATTTAAGGCAGACGTGCCCCAGGATTGGCAAGATAGAGACACTGTCAACTATGATGATATGAACGATATCATAACTGGGGCTCACAACAAATCATTTGATAAAATATGACGTTTCAATTTCAAGCCACTATGGCGGCACCACAAATTACCTATAGCACAGCAACACCGGTATAACAAGGACTGTAGGCACACCTTTTGACCCTTTCCAGCAGCAATAAAGTCCGAAAGCTAGCTTCTATTCATCAAGCGAGGCAATTGTATACCCTGTCCCACTGGAGAACAAGAAATGATTGGGTTGGACAGCGGGACTAGCATAAGACTCTATCGTCCAATTTAATGTAACTTAATTTGCAAGTAGAAAGGCTAAAACGAGGAGATGTTGCTAAGATATGGGTCAGTTTGCAGTAAGCAATAGGATAATACCTTGTGAAAGGAAGCAAATTTATATACCCGTGATGTCAGCTTGTGTTTATATACGTAGGTAAGCGGCTGAATCACACGCTACCTTCACCCTGCTTGTGTGCTGTTGGGAACACAATTACAAGCCAGGTAGGCACTTAAGCTGGCCAATTGGAAAATCTCAATAGGATTGCAGGTCCATAAGTGCCTAATTCACCTAAGCCTTGTTACCAATGCCATATTTCCCAGCCTGAGAAACAGATTTAGGTATTGCTCTTCCCGCTCAGCCTTTCTTGGAGCCAGGGAGTTGGGGAACATTCACATATTTGGGTCCCCGAGCTGAGAGATGTATCCTTCGGCAGCTCAGTCTGTCAAATTGGCTTTATCCGGAGTCATGATATACGGCGTCCGATAAGCAGTTGCGTTAAAATGTTTTGCCCAGCCGACAAATCATGCAATCCTCGCAGTAGCAGCAGCAACTCAGGAACCATGACGCTATCAATACATCACCTTTGTAGATAGAGTGGAAATTAAAACCTTCGTGCTAGGATATGAAGGGAATCGATGGATTGAGGAATTCAGCCATGGTTCAGTTCTGGCTCCATATGCAGGTGCTAGATCTTCCCATAATTACGTTAGGATGATCTGCTGTGGCTTCGCTTAGAAGGTTAGGAACACCAGTCACGTCTAAGCTTACGGCAGTGGGGCCAACAGACATCCTTTGTTCGTCTGCCCTGGGCTTCTGTGAATGCTGCAAATTAATGCCGCCTTTTACGGGTTAGAGAACCGGACCCCAATTTAGCCCATTAAGCTGGCTCTCAGGGGCAGGGCACATATAACAGCAAAGGGAGGAAGGGGGGGCTCTGGCAGCGACGGTAGCCTCCCCAGAGCTGTGGCGGAGTTACAGGGCGATCTGGATGCAGACGGGTACAGTAAGGGTACCTCTGCGACAGGCGGTACAGTAAGGGTACCCCTGTCCGGCACAGTAAGGGTGCCCGAGCCAAGGTCCAGGAGCCGAAGGGGGTTCTGGGAAGACCGCGACGGCGCCCCGTTAGTCCTTCGGGCGGTTGGGGGGCCTGACCAACCGGGGGTGTGCCACAACACGCTCCGCCCCTGTCAGAAGGGGCGGGAGTAGGAGACAGATCACGTGACCCAGTGGATGATCTGAAAATAATTATGTGCCACACTGCCGGGCATCGACCCACCGTGTGTGCTGGCTCACCAGGCGGGCGGAGCAGCTAGGGGCTGCTTGCCCTGGATCGCCCGTAAGATAACCCAATTTGATTGTCATACTATGTTGTATGAAATAAACCTGCAGCAGTTCTTCACCCACAAAGAAAGTGTCAGTGTAATCATTGGGTGACGTCTGTGCATGCGTGTTGATTGAAGCGGATGACGGTGTGGTCACTATGCATATCCTGCATTCCTCGCACACCCACTTCCTTTCTCTACAATTGAAACGTCGTTGTTGAGGGCACTGTACCACAGGGAGATAAAACGGCGTGGACCTGTTTAACCACGGATATGTTTATCATTCATAGCAAATAACATGTTGTGCCATATGAACTTACCTCTGCGGGGTGGGGAATATTTAACTCTGGAGTTATTGACCCACACATTAAAAAAAAAAAAAGAATTATTGGATGTTCAGAAGCATACAAATATCAGTATAAATGTCAAGATCATTGATAAACAAAATGGTCTTGACACTGCACAACTAACATCCTAGATGGAGCAAAATTCGGTGTAATGAAACTGAGAAAGGCTTCTGTTCGTCCGTAGGTAATGAAAGACATTGAAGGCATTTTCTGCAGGTGCCCGGGGCAACTCTGGATTAGGAATTGCCCTACGCCTTCTGTTTAAAGCGAAGGAGATTGTTTAAAACAGTAGTTCTTAACCTGTGGTCCGAGGATCCCTTTGGATCTTTGAGGCTTACACGGGGGGGGGGGCTGTTCTGCGACTTGTTAATAAAATTAATCAAGTATATACAAAATAAGAAATCCAAATTTGAAAAATGTTTTCTGTATTTGATGATGAATTACTGAATTTACACAAAATATTTAACTATTTTAACCTTTGTTTGGTGTATACTTGTTTTTGTATTATTGTGTATTGTTTTGAAGGCCAATCATGGAAATTGCTTAGGTAGGGGGTCTCCAGCTACCATAGTGAATCAGTAAGGTGGGGCAGGGGGTGGTGCGCACAGGACAGGATTCCATTAGTTAATCCATGGGGGGAATAACAGAAATCAAAAGGTTAAGATCTGCTGGTTTAGATCACTTGGTATAAAAACAATTCAGGATTGTCATGTAGGCCACAAAGGAATTTTTCTTGGTGAAGGTTTTGTGCATACACAGGTAGTGTTAACTGCTTGCCCTCTAATCTGCTAATGGCTGTAATTATCTCATATCCACTCTGGCTCTAAGCAATAAGTGGGTTTGACGCTTTTTGAATGGCATGAACAATTTGTGTTTTTGACAACTTCATTTTGAATTTGGAGTGTTTTTGAGCTGTGGTAACCAAGGAGTTGCATATGGTTTGAGCATGGATCAGGTAGGTAATGGCCTAGTTGGGTTTGGATCCGCAGCTTTTGTTTTGGACTAAGTGCCCAGCTCGGACAATCCAAGAATGTTAAGAGCAGGTCTGGAAGACCCTCGTTGAATGGCACTTAGTGAGTGGATGGAGCCTCATAAGAATGACTTCCAACTGGGTTAACAGTGACACACTTTAAACGTCGTACTTGTGACATGGATACAACAACCGGTTACAATGAATGCCTTTACCGCGCATGCCTTTACCACTCAATGCCTTTACCTAGCAGGTCTTCACAATGGCTATGCCTTCAGAACAGAATGGTAAGTATATAATCAGGTAACTGAACACACACACACAAACACACACACTTTTTTTTTAATTGGGGAAACCCCCAAACCCCCCCCTTTTTTTTTTTGCTTTACCACCCTACTCCCTTATCAACTCCCTAACCACTAAATTCACCCACCCCTAAACCCTAAAATCACCCTTACCGCCCTATATCCTTGCCAACCCCATAGCCCTGAAAACACCTTTACTACCAATACCCTTACCCACCCCTAAACCATAAAAAGCACCTTTACCACCCAATTCCCTTGCCCACCCCTAAAAACGTGTAAAACTGAACTGATCTATACTTACCATTTTGTAGTAAAGGCATTGTGTGGTAAAGGAATTGTGTGGTAAAGGATGTTAATTTAAAATGGAGGGTAGGTTTAGAGGTAGGGTCTGGGAGGTGCCATTCAAAGCCTTTGACTCGAGGGGTCCGCGATTGAATGTAGAGGAGGCTTGCGCGAACCCTCATGCTCTTAAGTGAGAGCAGAAACATTACAAGGTGTGAACAATTGCCCAGGGCCCCCATCTTTCAGGGCGCCTTCTCGGGAAAGTGAACTTTTGCTCTATTAGACCTCTTCTAGGAATATTTCTCTACCTAAAGCTCTCTGCCGACATTTACTTTGGACGTTTTTGGGGTCCCAGACAAGACATTATTTCAACATTATTTGCGTCACCGTGCTTTTGAAAGTTAAATTTATAATTTAGTATTGTTGGCTTTATAATGGGTAATCCAATTCGGATTTGTTCCTAACCCGTGCCCCAAAGTATGTTTTGCACGTGGCCCCAAAAATCCTTATGCTGACACTGGCTATGAGAAACATTTTTTTTTTTTTCTTTTTTTTTGAAAAACCTTTATTGACATTTCAATCAATAACAAGTATGGGCCTACAACCCCCCGGGGCCGGCCGCTAAGCAATCAGAGCAACAAAGATCAAGTGGGAACACAGGCAGCACCTCGGGGAGCAGAATCGTCACGCTAATATAGTCTGACCAGTGAACAGCGCAGGTAGGACACCAGGATAAAAAGGGTTTTCATTTTATAATGAAAAAGACAGAAGGATCAGGTGCCGAACAATTTCCCAACAGCGATAAAAGGCAGGCAGAATAATGACATAAGCAATAATCAGCAATCTATTGGATCAATGGCGCAGACACAGGAAATTCAGGATGGGGAAGAATATCATGAGCAGTTGCGCCTGGAGTCCCCTGCCCGAAAGCCCAGGGAACACCCCGGAAATTGTGGCACACATGAAAAGGCGACGATTCACAACAAAGGAGATGTACCACACTGATCCCAGAAAAGAAAAAACAAGAAGAATCAGAGAAGAAAAAGGAGGCCATGGAAAAAGGAGATGAAGACTAAAGAACCCCTTCCCCCAACCCCCCACCCTGCACCTCTGCAGATGAGTACGGCCCCTCCCCCCAGCAGTGTGCCTGTTGCCCCGGAACCAGACCCGAAATAAAGAAGAAACAGGGAAAAAAGGAGTAAGAAAAGAACCCCACCAGACGGGGGGGTAGAGAAAGTATTAATAAACTGGAGGAGGGCCTTCAAAACATACCCCCGGCTTCCCACTCCCGCACGTTAAGTTTTCCCCAAAGCAAACAGTGAACAGCACAAAATCGACCATATCAAAGAAAAATGGGGAGCATTATGCACCGATTATGCTAATAGCTATACCATGAGAGCACGCAACCCCTGAACCCGCCCGTCTACTAGATGACCACCCCTGAAGGATCAGCCTTATCCTTGACCACTCTTTGCAATTCTGCCCATGCCTACCCCTCGACCCAGCGCCATGTCCGATGTTCCAAGGTAAAGGAGTGTCCAAAAACGACCGGGAAGCGACACACACAGGTGGGGTGGAAGTCTCTGAGTACCAACACAGTCCACATCATGGAAGGACGGCCTTCCCAGTGCTGCCCCAGAGTCTGCACCGCACACAGGGTCCAGGAAGGCGGAAGCAGCCAAAGTAGACAACTGTTGCTTGAATTGTTCCTGGGTCACCGGAGGCCGTGCACGGAACGAGGCCACCACCTCCCGCTCAGGTCCAATACCTCCGGAACAGATCAGACCCACAGCCAGCCGATCACACTGTAGCATACTGTCCGGAGTGTCCAGCTGTGCACCAATCCCAGGGGTGGCCGCGACTTTGTCCTCCGGTGTGCAGTGTGGGAAGTCCCTGTATACCTGAGGACAGGAAGGCCGCCACTGTCCCAACGCTGATGCCACACCATCGAGCTTACTCCCCAAGACCCCGACGCCATGAACCAGGGAGGAATGAAGGGCACCGAGGGCCTCGAGGAGGTCGCCGTACCCCAGCATAGCTCTCTGCGATCGCTCCGCCACACTCCCAAAAGTCACACACTCCCAATCCTGCTGTGACCCAGTGGACAGGATGGTAGGCTTCATCGCAACAAAATGGCCGTCGGGTAGGCCCGACCCGTATGGGGGCCGGGACCCAGGAACAAGCGCCTCGAGGCCCACGGCGCTGGAAACAGGGTCCGGGGGCAGGCAAAAATTTATCCGTTGCGTGGGCACGGGCAACAGTCGTCCCCATAACGGACCAGTTCCCGCGAAAATCCGGGAGCCGCCTGCAAGAATCAGGGCGAGTCACGGGCGGCGTCCGGACAGCTCGCCGCCAAGGGCAGGGGCTATCACCGGGGAATCTGAGAGTTGCACCCCCGGGCAGGCACTCGGTCCGCTTCGCTTAGCGGCAGGAACGGCCACGGCGAAATGTAGGCCGAGGTTGGCACCGCTCCGGTGGACCGACTACACCCAGTCACCACAGGCCGCTGTTGTTGAACTGCCACTCGGCCAAGGCGTCCACTCGAGGTCCAGGCTCCAGGGCTGCACGGGCCGCAAATTTAAAATGCACTTTTCTCAGGCTGTACCGCAGCCAGAAACCTCGGAGTCACACGATCGGTTGCCACTCTCATTCACAAACACGATCGCATCGCGCAGGCTGAGGATCTCATGCAGGATATCCGTGCGGGATGCGGAGGTTCACGGAGCCGGGAGTCTACGCTGCCGTCTCGGTCGCCATCTTGGCTCCTCCCCTATGAGAAACATTTTTAAGAGCTGCTGCCAGTGGAGTGGGCATTTGTTTTTAGCCCAAAACGAGTCCGGTCAGCAAAATTTCGAATTCTGCAGTTAAAACGTAAGGTACTTTCCCGCCACAAAAGCGGCAAAGCTAGAGAGTATCTGCCAATCACAAACGGAAAATGCATCTTTGTGACAGGTTTTCATCATTCCTTAGGATGTCTCTCAAGATCACAGTTACAAAGCATGTCTTGACATGGTCGATTTGCCATGGGCGTGAGTGAGGCAGTGACTTTGATAAACTACCGATTGGGAGCTCATTCATCTGGTATAGGATTGGCACACTATAAATTGTTTTTGTTTTCAGTGCCTCGATGTGCATTCAATCCTCTGCTAAGCCTTCACTTTTTAACAAACCACAGGGATCATATTATGCACTTGTGGCTTGTTATGCATGTTGCTGAATTCTCTCTTCCCAGAAGCATTTTATTTTCATGCAAAGGATCGAGGGAGGGGTTAACACCTTTCTTGTATTTACTGACGGCCACATCTCTTTGCTGAGACCTTTAATTGTCATATTCTCAGTTTTGGAAGCAGATCTTGAGACCCGTTCTATTGACTTCCTAAAGAGAAATAAGCATGGGTAAGTTTCTAAAAGTGCCACCTGTTTTGGAAATGTGATGTTCCAGGTCTTGTCTTGACACTGTACAGTGCCCTAGGCCAACCCTTCGTGAAAAATGACTGCATCAACCAAATGCCCACTACATATGAATAAATATGCACCAAATAAGACATTGTACGTGTTTCAGTAGACACAGTCAGCGCTTCTTATATTTTCAGCCTGCACCATTTTGCAATGTTTGCCCTGTATTATTGCAAACCTGGCCCATCTTTTGTTGTTGTTGATAATAACAACGTTGCTTCTCTTTTTTGCAGGATTTGGTCAACACTGGACTGAGCACTTTATTTTTCTTCATTGCATCCATAGTGCTGGCTGCAGTCAACCATAAAACCGGGGCAGAAATCACAGCAGCGGTAAGTTACAGATTTGCTACTTTCTTGTTCTAAATGTCCAACATTCCCCGAATTATTCTCCGCTCCAGGCTGTTCTTACTGGTCTTACTCCCTTATCCTATCCTATTTCTTCGTCCGTCAATCTCTTCAGATATTGCTTTGGATAGGGATTGAGACTGCAGAATACCCAAACTGCACAAAGTGCTATTCGGTTTAGAAGCTAACAGCAAATTAATTTTTTTTTTTTTTAATTTTCCCTCGTGGTCGTCTGTCGAATCCCCCACCGCCACCCCCAACCTAGCCCACCGCTGTTACCTGCACGGGCTACTCCTGGCAGCTAAGTGTATGCAGGTACCTCCTTAAACACTCAAGCCCTCTTTAGACTCCAGCCATTTCTTTCAGTTCTGTGGGTCGGACACAATCCCGCACCATTCCACTTCTTTACTCTCTGTTTTTGACAGACAGAAAGTTTATCATGTCACCGGCTTCCTCGTTAGTGTTGTGCCTTCTTGTGATGCAGGCCACAAACTTTAAGAAATGTGGGTTGTGCAGATCCAGTTTCTTACACTCAAACCCTCCTAAATATTGCTTGCTGTGTCTGGGGCCTAATATGCTTGTGCATCTGTGTTTCTTGTGTTTCTTTTTCAGCTGTGGGGCTCTAAAGCTTGTTACTTTTGTGGATTGACATTTTCAGAATTATTCTACTGTGGCATTTCTGGGATTTCATCCAATACAAGCAGAAGACGAGTTGACCTCTTTTCACGTAGACCTCTGGGCCCTATCATCTTTCTTGCTTTCAGACCTGCTTAAACTTGTGGAACTATAAAAGTGGTTTGCTTTTGTGAGCGCTTGTCTGCGTTGACCATAATGTACGTTCATAGCCTAATGAAGTGCTTGGCAGCTTGTCACTGGGCTGACCCCAAGATGCCAGGAAAGCCTAAAACCAAAGTTCTGCCTGCACTCCAGTACTTTAGAAGACAAAGCCCCCCCCCCCCCCCCCACATGATTACGCACATCAGCCACATAACCCCGACAGCGCTAGGTTTACTGTACAGTTGCACTGTGTTTTGCCTGAAAGTACCTACTAAAGTTATTCATATACACCCAGTTGCAGTCTCAGATTTAGGAAAACGGATCTGATTGTTGAATCCAGATCTACTCACAAGATACACAGACGATCAGAACATTAGGCACATAGCTCTGGAATTCTCTAAGCCAAGACATGCGAAACCAAATAAGTTTGATTATCGTTCAAAAGCAACACAAGACAAACCTTTTCAGAGAGGTATTTTCTACCTCCTGAGATTGCAGAAGGACCACCCCTACCTCCTCGTCCTGCTCCTACTAGGGATCATGGCCTCACAAAAGACACTGCTTTCACCAGTGTGATAAACATTGGAGGAACTTTCCATAGCCGATGATGATAAACGACTGCTGTCACATTAGGAATATTGACTGAAAACAGGATCCATGTGTTTTGAAAGATCTAGCAATAGAAAGAAGCATTTGAGTCACAAACCACTTCCTGAGAAAGGCCACCTGGGCCAAAATGCTTATTGCCTTTTCATGGATATTTGAGCCCATCTTAGGATGGTGACTGATGGGTTGATGGCGAGGTGGGGCAGGAGGAGAATGGAAGATTTAACCACCTAGCCATTGCAGTTGGTATTTCTCAGGAAAGCTGCCCACCCCACCAGGCCAGAATAGAGAAGTGGTGAAAAGTTTGTTGGAGATTCCAAAGCAGTGACACAAATCAGATTCATGACCATAACATTTCCCTGAACCAAGATGCTGGTCACCTATTTTTATTCCTATAAGCCGACCTACAGATGGTGAGCTGGCAAAGGAGGGGTTGATAGGAGGGTGGTGAGCGGAGGGTTATGAGCTGCCTCCCCATCTCCATAATTAGGTCTGCTAGAGATACAAAGGGAGGAGACCTCACCCCATCCACACTCGGTTCTTCGGTTCATCAACATTTTCTCTGAGGTTAGAACGGGTTCCACTTTAAGGTACAGTAGAACAGTTGCTTCAGAGTTTGTGTCAGAGCACTCTGATGAGATTGCACTCTCATGTGCTTTAGAACACATTCTTTATTTGTCTCATCTGGCCACGCTTGGTATCTAAGTGAAGTTTCCAAGTTGTATCTCACTGCTTACTGTCCCTACAGAAATTGTGAAACATGATATTTCTGTCTTCGGAATTCTTATTTGAAGCTTTAGTTGAACACCTCCTTGTATATAATTCTGTTTGGCGACCTCGACAACTCTGAGATTTATGTGCTCTTCTGCCTATTCTGGCACCTAACCTCTATGAGCTATTGCATCAAGCAACATTAAGTGATGACACACAGACTGCATTTCTTAATGTGCTTGCTTTGGCCAGGAAGAGTAGTGCTCTACAGTCCCTCTCCTCATATAAACCAGGATTAGGTTTTACAGTTACATTTCTGTCCTCGTGTCTTATGCTTGTTTTGCCAGCATTTTCTCTTGGATTTCCCTACCAAGCTGCTTCTTTGTAGATGTTTTACAAAAACCAAGGGGACTCTTCGCATCCTCCACAGGAGTAGCGATATCTGCTTTTATATGTGCCGTTCCGAATACTTCAGATCCTGTCATGCATTAAGCTATAAGGGACACACGCTGTCCTAGAAGATTTCTCTTACGCATTGTGTAATTTCCATTTCCAATGCCTGAAGTGTTAAATGATTGGGGGGAGGGTGTTCACCCCGTTAGTTGGTGTAAGTGCTAATACATAGACGATGAATGCAACAAAGGATCACTATTGACATGTTCCATGGATTGTGATCTGCAAAGCCGCCAACTGGATGTTTCCTCATGCTTCTTACAAATGCTATGAAGTACTCTAAAATACATGCTCACTTTAACTAAGCCAAACGGAGCAGTTTTTTCTAGGCTAGTTCTTTTTAGTGGCATGCTTTGCTGCCTGTTGGGAGTCCTGCAGCCTTTCCCCTTTACTGATTTTCTCTGGGTTCCCTATAAGTGTCCTGCTTGGCAATGGACAGAGAGAAAAGGAACTGTAATTTATAGAAACTGGCTAGTTTGTTCTGCGTACCCATGAGAGATGCAATACCAAGCATGAGCTCAAGCTTTCAAATTCCAAAATTGTGCCTGGGGCTTTTGAAAATAAAACCCAGTCCTCTCCAGGGTGGGGAGTAGCACCCGGGGGACTTTAGCACTAGGTTTACTACATTCGCCACAGCCAGTAATTTAACTGTTTAGTCAGACTATTGATGTGAACTTCAAATTGATGCATTATATTTTTAGTATTGGGTAAAAAAAGAACAATATAGGAAGCATGTAGTCTTTTTCAACTATCCATTAAAAAAGTGAAACCCAACACATGACCCTGTCATGAGGTATGATGCAGAAACCTTTCTGTGTCAAAAGAATTCTGCTCTTATTCTGTCAACCCAAGAATTATGAATGGAGATTCTGTTCCCTGATATGTATAGATGAGTGTGGTCTTTGATGTGTTTTAAAGCCGCCGCACAGTTCATATAGAATCAAATTAAAATGTATCTTCTGGCTGTCCATCACATTAACGCACGCCCAAAATACAAACTAAATAGATTCCAAGATGATAACTAAAGTAATGACCAAGTGTGGTGTATCATGGTACAGTATACATATGTGATCAATGTTTTATAGCTCATTGATAACTTAATATTGTTAGTAGTGCCTTCTCCTTTGTGGCCTAATTGTTGGATACACATTGCTTTGGTGCTTCACAGCGTAATTGAGTCAAGAGGGACAAAGTTGTAATCATTGTGCCCCTTTCTATGACAGTAATTCCTGCCCCATACTGTACCAGATATGAATATTATTTGCATTGTAGCTTTAGTCCTCTTTTCTGCAACCTTGATCTAGTTTTTCAGGGAGGGTTTATCACAGGCCTCCAACCAGTGGCGGTGTGTCGCTCAGCCTTCAGCAGAGCTAGGCTGCGTATCACTCTTAGGTACACAGTGTGACCCTAGACAGACTCTTGGGCTCCAGAGTTCATCATAGGCATTCAGCTTCTATCAAGTAACATTTTTTGGTCGAGTCTGGGCATGCTGTATTCAGGTAGGGACTTGAAGCTCTGCCCACTCTCCGCCCATTTTTTTAATTGGCTTGTGTCATTGTCCTTTGTAAACTGTAGCTTTTCATTGGTCAAAAGGATTAGTGGGCCCTCCTTAGTACTGCATTGTCTCATCTTGTAACCTACCATACGGACTGGCCCTCTTACATGTGTTACTCGGTAAGCTTTAAATACAACCTCTGAGCACCATGTCCTTAAATTGTTTTCAACCGGCAGGTGTTGCAGGCAAGACACGCTCTCTCCTAATGCGTGCCGTGCTAAAAGAAAAAGCCACAGTGACTGCCCCGCCTTTTGGTTTATTTGCGGTGCCCAACGTGGCTGCGTGTTTTATTTTTTTATTATTCATTTTTTTTGCTGCGGTTAACAAGCGCCCCTTGCTGCGCCTTCACGTTTTTTTGTAAAAGCGGCCCATACCACGCTTTCATGGCAGCCGTGCCCCTTTCTTTAGACGTGGCTCGTCCAAAGAAGGGGGCGAGGCCTTTATTAACGTGAAAGCATGGCATGGGGCGCTTGTAAACAACAACAAATATTTGCAATGTAATAGGTCTCACATTTGCGAGAATTTAAGCTATTGTCATTTACAATGCAAATAGCTCAAACTCTCGTAAATGCGAGAACTATGTATTGCATTGCAAATGCTTGTTTATTAGTACTTCTGTTTTGTTCTGCTTTCTTGGTTTCATGTGTTAAATGGTATCCTGCGTACCTGAGTTAAAAAAAAAAAAGGTTGGTTAGTTTCAGCAGCACTTTTAGGAGGGTTAAATTGCTAGCAGGCGATGTCCTGTTGAATGGCTGAATCGGGCTCAGATTCACCACTATTTTGAAATATTTACCAGTTTCTAATCTGTTGAGGAGAGGCACTGACCTGCCATTTCTATTCCCTCTAATCCTTGATGTTGGACCAGGGGACGTAATTCTGATGTTTTTGCTAACTATTGCATGTCCACAGTGGTGGTACATACAACTGAAATACTTGGTTAGCTTATTAGTAATCTGCTGAACTAAGCCTATTTAAACCACACACTCCTGCATCTAGTACACCATTCTTATTTAATTCTTATGTGGTACATTTGTCATACTTATTCGTCAGTGTTTATTCGTGTGAGACATCTCTGGGCATTCAGAAAGGTTATATTAAACAACTTTATATATTCTTTAAAGTCTGATGAATCACTATAACAAACATTCCTCTTGAGAATTAAATAAGTATTTTTATGCCAGATGCATTAGGGAGTGCAGTGTAAATCTGGATAGTTCACCAGATCATTCTGTAAAGTAAACATTGAGGGCTTCCTGTCAGAACACTTGACCGAGGCAGCTATAAACAAAGGACGCAATAAATGTCTAGAGCAAGAGCCAGAAACATTAGCTACCCAAGGAGAGCACAGTCCGGAGCATTAAATACTGGACACATTTGGTTACATAGTGCACTCACAAGCCAAATGTTAAGGAAAGTGTAAAACATCATGAAGCGTGTTGACAAAGTCTAAATTTAGTCTTCAGAAAGATAGTCGAGTAAGAAGTTGAGTGGGTAAGGAAAGTCTTTGGTCAAGATTCCAACTGTCGATGCATTGGGACTGAAAGATTGAGGGGAGTGAAGACGGGTACAACATAAAATGGGAGAGTAAGCACTCAGTTGCATTTCTAGCCTTAGATCTGATCCCCGCCCAGTACCAGCAATTTCCATTTCTAAGGTTTTGGATACTATGTGGGAGCTTCGTAGCAAAGCTTTATTTCGCCATGTCACTTGATTTTATTTAAGTGTATTGTTATCTTCCACTTGCCTAGTTGTCCTTTTAATAGTTCGACACCGTGGCACTTTTTCTTAAAAATAACTAGGTATGGGTGCGTGGCTTGGCAAGCCTAACATGGCGGACGTGTGCTGAGTGAGTTCCGTCCAGCCCACCGAATATCCAACATTTATCCTAACTCCTTTGCGTTCTGAAATGTAATAGTGATGACCCATCGATGCTGCACTGACTCTGCAATCGCCCTGAGAGATATTTGTGAGCCCGCAGAGATCCTGGGTGGCGCGATCGACCGGCGCCTGGAGAGAGGCCTAGCTGCTAGCGGTGGAGCTGGGGAGTCGCATTTGGGGCCACTGGAGACGGTTGGGGGACGTGTGGCATACAGGGCCCGCCCACCGACACACGATCAAGTTGGCGAGCCTTACTGGTGGCGGAGGACCTGGCTGTCCGGCGTGAGTGCTGGGCTCCGTGGTCCTGCTGCGGGGTCCGGGACACAGTTTGAGGCGGAGATTCGGCGGCTGGATTTGGCTGCGCAGGTGTGGCGAGGGCGGGGAGCTGAGATCGGGCCCTACGGCAGTGAAGGTCGCCGGAGGCACTGACGATCGCCGAACAGGCTTGCAGGCTCGTGACCCGTGGTGTGGGCCCCCTCCTACCGGTACTGCTTATATTGTGTGGGGGATCGGCGGTGCAGCCGGGCCGCGGGGGAAGCGATTGGGGGTTTACCTTGCACACTTTTCCTTCCTCCCAACCTGGGACCGGCGGGGGCCAGTGCGACCCCTACATCGGCGGTTGGGCGGACTGCGCGCCGGGGAGCTGAGAGCTGTGTTCTGCGTTTGTTCCCCTGAGGTGGTGAGTGGGGCAGGTGGCATAGAAGATCGCCGATCCGGATTGCAGGATTGTGCACTGAGGTGTGGGCCCCCCCTATAGGTACTATTGATCTTTTGTGGGGTATCGGCAGTGCAGCCGGCCCGCGGGGGAGGTGCTGGGGGGTTACCACATGTTCTTTTCCTCCCTCCTCACCTGGGCTCCGCGGGGGCCAGTGAGAATCCCACATCGGCGGTCGGGCAGGTCCCTTGCAAATGCTTAAAGCCGTCCTAATGTAAAAGTAGTGTTACTGGATGTTATCAGCCATAGTGTTGTGCTTCACTCTATTTGGGGCTTATTGTTTTGTACTTGAAGCTCAAGGGAAGTGCCCTGCCTATCTATCTCATTAGTGTTTGCTGCAAACCTGTAAATGCGTAATGTTGTAATGTAGTCATAGAATAATTCGTACATAAAAAGTCCATTTTAGATACCCCAGATCTGCCCTATATCCCACCTGTGTGTAGTCCCAGGTGACTCTATATAATGGCGTTGATTCTTTATTGGCCTTTAACATCTCATTATGGCTCTGTTTGCCTACTTCATTTATACTCCAGTCAATCTACTTGTCCTTGGTTTGCATTTGCTAATTCATCTAAATGCTAACAAAAAACTACCTCCTGTGTTATTTCTGAATCACATATTGCCTTATGCTTCACCTCTTCATTCATTGACCTTCCAGACTACTTTCTTCCTTTACCCAATGTAAACAAGTCATATTTTTTCCTTTTATATCCCATCTGTCATCTTCCTTTACTTAGCTGTTGTGATCATCATTCAGTCAATATCCCACTTCCTTTCATTTCATCACTCTGTATCGCCTCCCATTTCATCTATTATTATGTCTCCCTCCTCAACTGGTTCCCGTCACTTGTATTCCTGTATCTCCACATCTTGTAATCTGTCCTATCCCCATTTCACTCAACTTTTGTAAACTTGCTAAGACGTGTTTATCTGCATTCTTAAATCTGCTACTCTTAATTTTGCAATACTGAAAGGCAATATAACTACCCCTATGATCTCCACATACTACGTTGCCTTAATTATAGCAACCTTATTACGTTTCTTTTCAATCCATTTGCACTCATCACTTTACTATCAGTTTTTCTTTCCTCTTCCTCATGATCCTGCTTTTTTGCTGCCTCTTACTTTGATACTCTTTTTACCTCAACAATTTAAAGAATATAGTGATGCTGCTTGGATGCAGTTCCCTGGCAGGCATGTTTGTCTCCGTCCATTCTTCATCCTTAACATTGCCTAATTCTTTCCCAACCTGGCCCTAAGTTCTTACATTTGAACAGTTTTATTCACTTTTAGGGATTTGTAGAGTCTTGAAATACTTTTCCAGTCTAGCCTCTCTGTGGTTAATTTGGGTTCTAATGGGTTGTATTTTGAAATGGGGGATGACTGAATTTTGTATGTGTCTAGTGCAAGGAGTTGCTGCAGATAACTAAAAACAATTAGATCTGTTGTCAATATTTCATAAGATTTAATATGTGTAGTGTCCCACACGTCTCTAAGCTGTGAGAATCCAATTGAATCCCAGGCAGGGAAACTGATTTTGCTATGCATGTAAGGTATTAACCATACCGTAAGGTAGTCTTGCATATGAGGGTGCCTTCCCGTTTAATCCACTTTAATGCCCGGTGCCAACAGTCGAGGATGATTCTAGTAATGGGAGGTAATGCTTTAGAAGGCTTCTTGCTGTTAATTGGTCAAGCAGTCCATATCTGTCCAGGGCTTCATTTCTTATCTAAATGGTGGATCACTCTTGTCTACAAGCAACCAAAGAATAGTTTAAGTAAGTTGGGTAGCCCAATAATAAAACGTCATATGGATAACTTTGCAACATATGTAATAATCAGGGCTACGCAAAATCTTAAATAGAGAATCTCTGTCCATTATGGATAATGGAAGTGTGCTTGAGGCCTCTAACTGCATATTAAGGGGGCTGTATGTATGACATTTCTGTGGTTCTAGATATCTGCCTAAAAACTTTGAACTATCACCGACCGGCCTGACATGTTAGATATATAGTGGTTTGCAGATTGAGTGTACTGTTTAATTGTAATAGAGATCTAGACTTTTCCCGGTTAACTTTTAGGCCAAATGCCTCTCTGTACACTTGGAGGATCCTCATTATCCTCTGGATTGAATGTTGGCGCCTTAGAATATATAGGCGCATATCATCTGCGTATAAGTAAATTACTGACACCAAGTCCCCACTTGCCATATGAACCCACAGATGTGTGTTTCACCTAATCCTTTCTGCCAATGCCTCTATCACCAAAGCAAATAACACCGGTACAGGCAGCGGGGAGGGGGGGGGAGGGCAGCAAGACAGCCTTGTCTAGTGTAAAATGGAGTAGAAAGGACTCCACTAACTTTTACTCGACCCCACAGTGTTGCATACAGAAGCTAGTGTACGAACAGAAGATAGGCCAAAGTTCATTTTCTCTAGGACTTGATAAAGGAATCCCCATTCAACAGGTCTTTTTTAAAGCCACCAGTATCATGGCAGAGGGATCTCAGAGATCATCTATATTGGTCAGAGCCACATGGGATGCCTAATGCAGCTGTGTGTACCACTTCCTGGCATGAAGCTATTTTGATTGAGGTGGATTAAAGACTAGATTATCATGATAACCCAATTAGCAGGTACCTTGGCCAGTATTTTAGCCTTAATGTTTATCAAAGAAATGGAACTAAAAGAAGCACTCTCCAAAAGGGGCATGCCGGGTTTGGGGAGTACTGTAATAGTGGCCCCTTTCAAGTCATAGGGATCGAGCCCACTGCAGGATTTCCTCATGGCTAAGGAATATGGAACCAGGAGGGAGGCATTGCTTTTTAAAAATTCTAAAGGGAACATACTGGGATCCAGTGTTTTGATTGTTGCCATCCCCTTATAGGCTCTTGAATCTTGCCTCTGTAATTGAAAGATCTAGGGTTAATCTATCTTCTTCTCTTAGTTTGGTCGTTATTAACTCATTCATTATGGAATTTTCCATTTCAATTGTTAGCGGTTGGACTTTATCATAAAACTGTTCGAAGTATTCTGCTAATGTTTTTTTTTACAATGTTTCTTTATTAAGTGGGTTAGGCACTGGCCCCATACTTGGTCTTGAATCTAACCAATTATTCTGGACTCTTATTCATAATTTTCCAACGAGTATAACAATTTACAGGCCCTATCAGCCATCTCATAAATCATATACCAAGTAGCAGCCCAGGGCGGCTTAGCTGTATCCAGTATGTGTTATTTTAGAGATAATGTACAGGTTTCCAGTCGTCTAAGGTTTTTTTTTCATTATAGCCTTCTGCTAACTATTTTTTCTGAAGTAGCAATAATTACTAATTCAAGTGTGACAGTTTCTTGCGACAATTTGAATTGGCCTGATTCAAAGAGGATTGGTTTACCACTTACGCCAGGCTTATAGCCCTCCTTCCCAAACTCTAAATGTAGATGATACTGAATTGTGCCTCCAATCAAAGTAATTCACAGTTTCCACCTGCAGGAAATCTTTAAAAGTTTCATATAGCAACCACCATGTATTCGATTAGCAACCCCCCAGGGTAGCACTGTTTGGGCGTTTAAGTCTCATTTCAATACGAGAATGATTTGTAAAAGGTGTCAGTGATCTGAGAGACATCTTAATCTCAATTAACAGCCGGGACAAAAAAAGTAGTTGATGCGAGAACCGTAATATTGGGGGATTAAAAAATATTCTCTGATCCCTGGATATCCCATGTGTCAGACATTGCAGAATTCCATCAAAACTAGCCACGTTGGGAGCGAGATAGGCCTAATAATTAAAGACGGTCTAAAGGCATCTATATGAGGGTCCATAACAGTACTGAAGCACTGCTAGTAATCTTACCATTCTATTGGGGAGGGGGGAGTTATGCTAGTAGTGTTAGTAAGTTTTGCAATATGCACTCAGTTAGTGTTGAGGGGAATATACACTTGTCAGTGTGCAAAATTGTTCTTTTAAAGGTCCGATAACCATTCCATACCTCTCTCATCTGTCACCATGTTTTTGTGTATCTGAGACCGGAAAAAGTTTGTGAAGTAGAATGGCGGCCCTCTGGCATCCTTTAGTGAATCCAGAGTGATAAACATTATTGAACCCATGATGTCCTGAGAAGGTGCAATTAAGGTAAAGTATGCAAGTTTCTTGGGGTGTGTATGTTGTACCACCACCCAATTTTTATTTTATTATTCAATCCATTAACATTCAGCATTCAAATTAGTACATGATTTCATTTGAAATTTGCCAAACACATGCCACTCCTATGTACTGCAAAATCTTTACATTAATTGAGTCTTTAAGAACTCTAACCCTCAAATCCTCTGAAACCCACACTCTATAATCGGGAGTATCTGTCGCTCATATTGAACTTTTACTAACTTGTATAGCCACTCTAAGGGAGTCATGGTTTCCTAATCCACAAATGCTCTTTACTGCTCGATTGGCATCACAAATCAGGATATTTGCCTAGCCTTACTGTGACCCACTGCTACACCTGGATGTTACACAAGTTTAATCAATTGAAGCATTACACAAGATGATTGCATCCCACCCCACCTTATATTACGCGTATATTGGGTGCCTCTTTATTGATATTTTTTTCTTAAACTAGAAATGTACTGAGGAAAAGTTTCTTGATGTATAGTTGGTGGATGGAAATTAAGCTGTACGGAAGACTTGATTTATTTAGTTTACTTTATTCTCCCTTCTGTTTTTGAACAAAGAAGTAAGTAGTGATATAACCTAACCTAGATTAGGGAGCTCAAACCCAGGCATCCCCAGTTTAATTACTACCTGCCATAATTTATTTCATTGTAAATTACTGTGGTCCCAGGACACTTCGATGTCTGCCTGGAGCCCTATATCTCGAATGAATGAGGATATATAGTAGTTTGAGCTGGAACTCTCAATTTATTTGCATTTGCCTTCAATATAAAGAAAAGGAAATCTGGTCACCCTTTGATTTATTATTTTTATTTCTCTTTTCTTTCGTCACTGTTCGGTATGAGTTAAATTAGCAGAATTTGTTTTGCAAATGTCTAGGCACCTATGGGTTAGTTCACTTGGTCCGGTTGCATTTTATCTTTGAAAGATCTTCATCGTATTTAACAATTACTGTATTTAGAATTTCATAATTCTTTAGTGGTTACATTTCCTTGGTTGCTCTCAATTGATTTTTTCAATTATTTCTGCTCTGTATTTTTCAAAATCCTCTTTAGTAGTTTCTGTTGGTTATTATATCATTTTATTCAATGTTGGTCTCAGACTTGCCTCCCAAATAAACAGAATCAATCAAGCCTTCATAAACCTTAATCTATATCCACCAGCTTCATGTAAAGGAATATTTCCTTAGCGACAAGCATATATACAGATATAAATTAGAAAATTTGGGAAAGAGTCGTCCAAATGGTGTGAGGCAGCAACACTGAAGAAAACCCTAAAGGCACTTAGGAGATTACAAGTCTTGAGAATACTCCCTTTTTCACTTGTTAAACCTAATGACCCAGAATAAACAATACATCCAAGACAGAGCAACACAACAGGTCAAAGTTGTCAACCATTCAAAGGCCTTACCTCTGATTGACATACAGGATAGCCACTTCAGAAGGGTTTAGTAGATGTTGGTGTTGGAAGCTGCTGTCCGATGGAGCAAAATCTGGGCACCAGTATGCCACCTTCAACAGACTGACTCAGTTCATCTACCACGGAAATTCTAAGACCATCTTGAAATCCAGCTTGCGGCGCATGGGACAGGCATTTCATGGCAATAATACTTCTGTAGCTCCCCCATGACTGACTTTCCCAGTAGTTTTGCAGAAAAGGGCAACAAAGAGAGACTAAAAATGTGTTGGCTTTTCCACAATCCAGGAGGGCTTTTATAAAAAGAGAATGTATAAAAGTTGTTTGAAATTCATGAGGAAAATAGCCAACCATTTAAGAGCTATTGAGTGAAGAGAGAAGCAACAAACTTAACACTTTAAATAAGTCTAAAGAGGAAGGGAATCCAGATATTAGACCTTCTGCTAAACCTCTTAGGTTGTAAGGTTCCTTCCTAACCTCACTAAATGAATGTATGGGTGACTGAATCATAGGATAAAAAACATTCGTCCATCAATTTAATTAAGTTCTGAGGCCTAGAAATATTGTAAGAGTCGTATATTTTGCTTGTGTAAAGATTTCAATGCAACTGCTAAAGTGGTTGACAGAACACTAAAGCGAACACATGTTTTGTGACACTACAGACTATATTGTTCAGGGCTGTATATAAAGCAAAAATGAGATGGACCATTCAAAAGAAATCACAAAATAGTAGTTGGATTTGACAAACAGGATGAAAGGGAAAAGGACACAAAAGGTGCACATGATGAAAACACAAACTCAACTTGTGCATAAACAATATCTATGAAACATATGACAAAAGTTAGAAAAAAGACATTAATTTGAGGAACAAGAAGGAATTTGTACATAATGGGGTCCAATGATTAGCAACCATAGGAGTAAAGCTAAATGTCACATTTTGGTAGAGAATAAAACATACAAAGTGCATTTCAGTATCAACTAATTACTAGCAGATAACACCATGCTGATGTATAATTTTCATTTTTTAAAGTTATTTCTTTGAAACTATTATTTAATATAAAACCCATCGAATGAGTGCAGAATCAAGACAAATAAGAAATACGTTTTCACATACAACCTGTAGATCCGTGGGATCGATTATAAATTAAAGTGAAAACATCATGCATGATGTTCTAAGCCTCAAAATTGTGCCATGCAATAATCAAGGTAGGATTAAACAATTCCATCATCCCACTTCAAAGGATCACAGTTGTGAGAGTGAAACTAATAAGTATTGTCTTAACAAGAGTTGAAATTTACATGGTGAGTAATACACAACAAGAGGCTAAAGAAAATTAGGTTGTATGCTGTAATGTATAGCGAAAACAAAACCGTTGTGAGACTGTTTTTCTTAAAAAAAGGTAGAACTAAAAATTGCCAAAATGCAGGGCAGTGTAACCGGGATTACTAGATATAGAACATTTGAAAAAGGGATTTGTGATGGAGTGACTAATTTTAAAATGCACAAAGTATGCAGATACTTGTGGGGCAAGGTGCTTATTAAATGAAAGTGGGACCGCATATCTTTTTTTTCAGATTTTTTTATAATCCTCTGCCCAATATTATCTGTAAAAAAGCTCAGTGACAGCTCAAGTTAAAGCATGATGGCCTCCTAATCAGAAAGGCTAAGTGACAGAAGCATTAGTTACCAGTTTGCCGGTAGTGTTCATATGCATTATAAAGAGGCAGACGCACTCTTGGCAGTGTGTGCTCAGAACGCATGAAGTGACGTACTACTCTATGGTATGAAGTGCTTTCAAATGTGATCAGATGGAGAGGGATGTGTATATACACACAATGGTTTAAATCAGTAAAAATTAAGTTAAATTGAAATTAATTATAAATGTACAGCATGCTTTTAGAATGTTGAAAACATGTTTTAAATGGATTTATTGTCTAGACTTAATAAATTATGCAAAAGGTCATTGAATCGTATAGGGCGAGTGAGAGATCGAACTCTGCATTGCTGCGTCAAAAGTATTTCTGGAAAACATTTAGTGCTACCTGCATAGTCACATGAGTGGCACATAACAATAAATAAAAAAATAGGAGAGCTGAATTTGATTTCGCAGGGTATACGTGTAACTATTCTGGAAAACCATGTTAAAGATTACATGGTAGAGAGTAATATAGATGGATAGATAGATCAGATACAGAGAAAGTGATATTTATTTTATCTGAGGTGTCGTAAGCTACCAGTTGCTTCCAGACACCTTCAGAGTAGCACACACACTTGTGTTCATTTTTAAATAAGCATAGGATCATATTTTCCTTTTAAAGTTAAGGGAATGGTGTGTTTCCTTTACATTATCATCAGAAGGCTGCAGATAACAGGGCCTGATAATGAGCAGTGCTCTGTCAGATTTATGACCCAGGGCTGAGCACAGAGGTGAGGAACTGATATATTTAACTCTTAAATAAAACTCCTTGTCAAATCAGTATTTGAATGTGAGAAAATAATCAGGTTTCTGAATGCTTTTTAGTGAGAGAAAATTAAAATTAAAAACGTTAGTTTAATGTTTAACTCATCATTTTTTATTTTATCCCATTTCCTAGTGTCACATTCACAAGCATCAAGCTTTTTGCTCCAAGTGGCAGATAGACACCGTGCTATATTTATAACTGAAAAATACAGTCATATTTTTAAATGGTAGGAATTTAAAGTGAAGAGAACTATTTCCATGAAATATTAAGTCTTAACATCTTTCTCAACTTTCAGTTAAACCTATTACATCTTAATGGCTTATGAAGCATGTTTCTTCAACTAACATTTCTCCCATTCAAACAAATGGCTATATTTTTCTGTTATAAATATGGCACCATGTCTACACTCCACTGGGCGCAAGATGCCTGGTGTTTGTAAATGTGACACTTGAAAATGGAGGAAAAAAAAATAATGATGAGTATTATAGAATGTATGTAAACGTAAAGTTAACAATTCAGTTTAATTTTCTCCCTTTTCAATGCTGTCACCTTTACACACAGCAGACATCTTCCTCCCAGTGACTGGGAGGAAGAGGACTGCAATATTTATAACTGAAAAATTCAGCCATTAAGTCGCAGAAATTTAAATTGCAGAAAATTGGTCCATATTATAATCATTTTTGCAGA
The DNA here is from genome assembly GCF_964204655.1 of Triturus cristatus. Lineage (NCBI taxonomy): Eukaryota > Metazoa > Chordata > Amphibia > Caudata > Salamandridae > Triturus > Triturus cristatus. The sequence continues at coordinate 317,229,452 of NC_140595.1, forward strand.
ACATTTTCTGCACTTGAAATTTCTTCCATTTAAAAAAATGGTTGTATGTTTGTGTTATACATGTAACAGTGCCACTTATGGTGAAAGATGTATCCTGTGCCACAAGTACATACGACAGGCTCTCAGTCATCCTTACACACATATACCATCATACACACACACGTGTTAATACATCCCCAAATACCACGCTCTCACTGACACACATGGTAGCCCTATCATAGTGTTCCTATTTAAAGTATTTTGTTAAAACCATAGCATCTGGCTTTATGGACCTTAGGCTTAAAGTCGGTGAAGCTGGGCATGGGGGGTGTCTGGTAACAATGCACTTTGCTTGGCCTTTTGTAGCTCACAATGATTTTCACTGATCAGAAGTAGCTCCGACTACAGAAAAGGCTGGAGACCCCTGTTTTACATAATCTAAGCGGTATGTGAGGAAAAGTTTTTTTTTTTTAAAGTGCATGTTTGCAACACAGAATTACCAACCGATTCATGTGGACCTTATTGTACGCAAATCTGAGTCCTTGAAATATTAAAAAATGTACATTATTTGTTAAAAGTATTTCAATAATGGGGGTTAATTGATATACAGGGATAACATTAGGGTGACCACATAGAAATATACGTTTGATGATTGCATGTAGTAAGTTAGTTTAAAAAAATAGATATAAGTATCGGTTATTTGCACTATTCAAGATCCACCAACTTAAAAAAAAAATGTGTAGGACCTCGTCTGTATTGTAACCATAACAAGATTGCAACTTATATATCCACAAACGTTCTGTCTCTGTCGGAGTCATTCTCTATTGCCTCCTTGTCCGTCCTGTTTAATAGTACAAAGTCCTGCAAATCTGATTTGATTGGTGTTGTATTGACATTCACAATCATATTTGGAATAAAAGATATTTGGGATCCAATTTTTAAAGGCCCTTGTGTTTCAGCGTTCCTTTACAGCCTCTGTAGTTGAACATGTATTGATCTTGCTTCAGGCACCTGTAATTAAGTTCACACCACATGTGGTGTTGCATGGCAAAAACTGATTGATGTGATAGTCTGTTGTTTCTGGTCATCCAAAAATGTGTAGTGTTTATCCATCGTATAAGAGCGACAAGAAAAAAATCCACATTTGAAAAATCCTGTGAGGTCAGTTATAGTTGCGCCCTTACTGGAGGTGGTGCAATATTTTATGGTGTCACTGGGACTCAGTGTTTTTACGGAATTTTCGCTCCCAAAAAGTATTGCTATTTATTTGGTTATGTGTTTGGATGGAGCTTTATCCAGTTGTAAAATATGTATCAAAAATTAAAAGGGGACCGGGAACACTTGTAGGGCCAGCATACTTGCCCCAAATAAATCTCAAATGTATCAACTGAGTATGCAGTTTCTTAAGAGAAGTAGGAAAGAGAATATGTGGTCGGTCAGAAGTCTAATGGAACTGGCGGGAGGTCCACTCCTTTAGGAACTAGGGCCCTAACTCACCGAGATGGGTGTCATGCTTCATCATAAAGCTTGCTCCTCGTCTGGTCGGTGCTGCATTCAGGGAGCTTTTATTCCAAAGCCGTCTGTGAAGTGGGGGTGTAGGGCTGTGACGTGTAGATGAGTGTAGTGAGGTATAAGTACATAAGGATGGTGTTGTTGTGAAATTAAATGAAAGTTATATACATTCCCTGAACAAGTCAAAACAACATCCACCATCTCTTGCTTATTGACATTTTGTGACTTCATGCTTGTGACCTTCGTGAACATTTGGGGGCGTGGCCAATCAACATGGCTGACAAAGACCCTAACTCGTTTCCACACGACCCCCAAGACTTACCATAGTTGACATCTCCTTGGATACAATATCTAGAAGGTAGAGAAAGGGCTGAAACTCAGACAGTGCACTGGAGCCTGTGATGGCATGTGTAGTGGAGCCAGAAGGAGCATACAACTGAGGACGTGGCGGGGTCTCTAAATACCTCTGGAGTGAAAGGACAGTTGCGCGCCCTGAAGAGTTGAAAGCAGGGAGAGAACTGCAGCTTGTTCCCCACAACAAATGTCTGCGGTTCCTGCTGAAATCCCCCGCACTGGGAGGAGGAGGCAGTGGCAGGCTGATCCTGGCACACTGAGGTTTGCCAGAGCTTGCAACAGAGGGAGGGCAGTTCTCTCCTCTGTGAGCATGGGAGACTATTCCTAGTGGGATTAAGAAAGTGGTTAGAGTGCCCTGAACGGGAGAAGCCTGGTGGATGACTTGCTTGGTGGTGGCACTGAAAGAAAGTTTACCTCCATGGACTTCGCTGAGGAGAAGAGTTGTAGCACTGGATGGCACATGCAATGATAGCCCTGGAGGAAGATACCCAAGAGCAAAAGAGGTGATCCTGCTGGGATAAGGAGACCTGGAGGGCCTTAACTGATCCTAAGTCTGAGCTGTTAGGCCTACACTACCCTTTCTCCCTGTGGCTATAAAGGCTGCTGGAGTCCCGTAGGCATGAGACGGACAGCCGTTGGACGACTGACGAAGGTTGCTTAAACCAGTGGTTGCGGTGGCCACATTAGATGATACGTTTTATTTGGTATTACAGCTAGTACCAGAAGTTCACTAAGTGTTAAAAGAGCAAAGACGCACCTGGAACGATAATAAAAAACTCAAGTAATCCATTTGGGATATGACTGCTGGGCTGGGGCGGCTGGTGACATTTGAAAGTGGTGGGGCGTAAAATGTGTGGTGGAGCGCAAAATCCCCTACGTCTGAAACCCTCTAGTCCAGGTCAGCCGGTGTCCATCCAAAAACACCATATTTTTTAATTTCAGCCATTCCGTGCCTCACCCCAGTCTCCAAATTCTTACTCTAATATGTGCCCCGCAGTTATTACTTAGTATTTTCACCACACTGTTATTAACATGTTCTTCAGGTACATCTTGTAATCTACCGTGTGCCACAAAAGAATAGAAACATTTACTGACAAACAGAAAAAATATTAGTGTGATGTTTCATGCCTGGAACAACAGCACCACGTGCCTTTATGCAGATCATTAGAACCATAGTAGTACAACAGCTGTAACTATGCAAAGTGTAATAAAAGTTGCGTTAATTAGAACTGCGCTAATGACGTTCTTCACCGCACACTGAAATATTTTGCCGTGCTCTTAATACATTCCACATTCCAGTTGCAACACTGAACGTCATTTACAATGCACACCTTAAAAGCACATTAAGTAAATGGGTCATAAAAAGTTCTCATAATAAGTGTCATCGCCCAATTGAGTTAAAATAATGTAACTGCTCTAGCTAGGATGAAAGGCGGAGCAGCAGAATTGGACCACCGATTTCATCAGAAGGTGCTGAACGAAAAGAACTGCTGTTACTTTAGTTGGTCGTTTTTCTGATTTATGGATTTTAAAAGTCAGAGGCCTGAATTTGTCCAAAGGCGGGCGCGGGCAAGTTCAGATGGTCTTGTGTTCTCCTTCGTATTCTGGGCCTTTTAGTCCTGTCATTTTATAAAGGGAAAATAAAAACTACTGGCACCAGAATACGACTAGAAGACAGGGCGAAACACTCCCGCCCACAGCGACATAACTCTGGCTCTTTTGATTTAAGCGCACAAGGGTATTGTCCGGTAAATAAAACACTAGCCTTTCTCAGTTCAATATCTCTTGCCCTTTCCATTTAGCTCTTTTTTCCCTCAAACCCCGCATCTCAATCTATAAATGCAGCCAATTTGCAGAGATGCCTCCTCACTCCCGTTTCAGATGCAGTTTTCTCCCCCGGATTCTCTTGTGAATTGCACTTCTCTTTCTCTCTTTGCATCAGTCACTTAAGGCCCGGATGGATTTGGCAGCCAGTCCCCTGCAGGAGCCCAGGGCTGCAAGTGCAAGAACCTCTAATGATAAAATGTTACTGCCTGAGCCATCAGAGACCCGCCGTGTGCTTCTCGCTATTTGCTGTAAAAATTCTGCTGTTCGGGGGAAGCTCAGGCGAGTTTTTTTTTTCCTTCGGGGATCTTCTTCTAACTTCTACGACGTAAAACGATGGCCCTTCCAGATAATAGAAAACACAGCTCATTCTTTTAATATGTAACAAGAAAAGAAATAAAATCTGCACCTGCTCCACTCCAGACTGTGGAGGGTTTGGTTTCCAACGAGCCAATCTCTTTTGCATATCATTTATCCGAAATCCATCTGAATTAAAGTGAGGCATACTTCTCTCTTGCACATATTAAATACATATAGAACATATTTTTTAAGATCAGGTGTCTTTTAAAAATTACGTTGCACATACAACTATCTGTGTCATTTAAATAACTGCACTCACAGACACTCATTTTACGCAGTTTATGTGATTCGAAGTTTTTTTGTCCCCCTATCACCTCAGACTAATACGCAGTCGCGGCTCGCAGGGGGGGAAGTCGCGCCTGGTGGGGGAAGTCGCGCGCGGGGGGGGGGATGTCGCGGGGGTGTCGCGCGGGGAGTGTTAAAATACATTTTTTTAAAATCCTACCTGAGGTCCTCAGCACGTCCGCGCCGCCTCGGGTCAGTCCGTTGGCGCCTACAGCCTCTCTTACCTGACCGCCTCTGCCCTCTTCAAACTGGATGGAAGTTGAACAGCACGTCGTCACGTCAGCACTGCAGTGGCAACCCCTCAGCCAATCCTGGCGCTGCTGCAGCGCCAGGATTGGCTGAGGGCACAGCCTACTTCTCGCCCGCCGCCTGCCCATTAGGAGACCGAGGGGCTCCTAATGGGCATGCGCAAATCCGTTAAAACACAAGTGCACATGACTGGGCACGGGCTAAAAACTAGCTCACCATGCCCACTCATGCTCACTTGTGCTGTGCTGCTGCAATGCATGTCAGTCAACATGACGCCGGACCGCCCACGGTCCGACGTCATGCTGACTGACATGCATTGTCAGTTGAGTTCTCCCCACCCTCGGCGTCTCTGAACTTAAGTAAACTAAGTTCAGAGACACCGAGGGAGCTGCGGGCGGGTGGGCTACGCCCCCACGCCCCAATGGACGCACCGCGCCTGCTGCTGGGTAGGACCAGCTACTGACCCAACTCTGAATTACCCTTAGAGGCGATTTTTTTATGACGAATTGGTAAAGGGCCAAGTGGTACGAATTTAGCCATTTAAGTGAATTTGAACCAGACCAGGAGACGGCCCCTGCCTCGTTCAGCACACAGATTCAAAGCACATTCAATCGCATTTTGCTGCTTTGATTCCCAAGAGAATGGGAAAGGATAAGGCCCCCTAAATGTCACACCAAATGAAGCTAGTCTAGTACACAGCAGTGCGAAATGAAATTAAATCCATATTGGAGCCGGGAGACATTCCAACACTGGATGCCAGCATATTCATCCACAGTCCAAATCCACCGGCCATTGCGAAGCCCAGACAAACACTGGAAAATAAAATAGACTCAATCTTCTTGAAGGTGAGCCTCATTAGAGTGGATCTCCACAAAGTCGCACTGGGTCTCTGGAAACTGACAAACAAGTGGACGAATTAAAGCCGGAGGTGTTGGACAACATTCAGGTCCCTATCAGAGATCATCCACCTCCTACACCACAATGCAGAAGATGTAAAAGGAAAATCACTGTAGAACAACCTTCAGTTTGTGGGATTCCCACAGCATGTTGAGGGCACTGCAACAGAACACTTCTTTTAAATAAAGCAAATCACAGAAACCTTAAACCAAGTGGTTTGTCCACCTACTTGATTTTGGAAACTATTAACCGGGCCCTGGAGCCTCCACAATCTGTAGGGCAGTTCTGAGCACCTTAATACCAAGACTACTTAATTATTGAGAGCAAGATGTAATCTTGCAGCATGTCAGGAAAGAAGGAGATGCAAAACAAGAAGGCTAAACCATTAGAGTATTCTCTTAACACACTCAAAAACTTCCAGAAACTTAGGAAATCATTTGAGCCAGTAAGACAGACTGAAAGCCATTAACATAAATACATGCTTCTGTTACCAGAGAAGTTACGAGTTCAATAACACTTCTTCATAAACCAGGAGGAAATGTGGGTTTCCAGAGAAAGTCCCACTGAGGTTCCAGCATTACAGTGAGGAGTTGGGGGACTTTGGGAGGCAACCGCAATCGCGCAATAAGACAGACCACACCAAATTTTGACTTAGCAAAAAAGGTCACTTTATTAGGACAGGTAACTAAGAACCACTTATTGATACAATGTAAATATTATCAAATTGCTTCCCAAACATTTTTGCCACAAACAATTCCAAAAATACCCCAACCAAAATTTACCATAAATTACCCCATGTACTGCCCCAATGGCATCATTTCCTTTTTGACCATTTTGGTTTACCTGTCCAGCTTTTCCTCCACCCTCCCCCCGCCCCAGAGGGAAGGATAAGCCCGCTCCAGACTATCCAAACCCTCAAAAAACCGCCACCCAGGAAAACCCAAAGAGTTTTCCTGGCCCACCCCCAAAAACAAATATGCTCAAAAAAAAAAACAACATACTCTACTTTAAAAGATGATCACACCAAAGATTCTCATTCCAAAAACCCGCCAGCAAGTCCCGTAATTCCATCATATAGTAGGCTTGACCTAACTGGGATAAATGAACCCCATCCTCCTGAAAAAGATGATACTCGACACTGGTAATGTTATCATGAGACAACACCTGAATACCCATTGCATTGCAAAAAATCTTCATCGCACGGTTTAATTTTTTGCGAGCTTTTTCCATGGCTGAATGATTGCGGGCCCCCCTCCACTGTTGTCTATAAATAAATTCGGTCCACACCAGAGACGTACCCACCCAATTGTTCTTGATGACTGCTAGATCCAATTGCATTTGTTTCAAGAGCGATAACCCAGATAAAGGTACAAGATCATTCTCACCTAAATGTATGATTAACAAGTCTGGAAAACCTCTATCAGTTGATAATTCAGATAGCGTAGAAAACAACTTGCTCCACCTCATCCCACCGTTACCCTTCCATAGAACTTCGTGGCCTTTGCTAGGAAGTCCGAGCGACCTGCCGTATATCTGACGTTCTGCAAAAACAGCAGACCACTTGACGAAGGAATGACCTATGATCCAAGTACGCATTTTTGAGGAAAAAGAATTGATGGCACGACCTAGGTAGAAAAGTAAAAATTAGCCTGTATCAAAGCAAACGGATAAGCCATCATAGTCTGACATAACGAGAACAACATGCAGACTTCCACCTACCAATCCTCTTAATGTCCTCCCAGTCCCAGCCCAATTTAGCCGCTTCCGTAGCTGCCCCGATCCTAAATGAGTGAGTCCCAAAAAGTAAGGGGTCCCTCCCAATCTTCTTCAAGGATTTGCGTAAAACAGCCAATAAATGAGCATCAGTAATTTTTGACCCATCTTGATGCAAAAATATGGGCCCATGTATGAACTCAGGGGAACCTACAAATGAATCCCATTCCCCAATCGGACAACATCCTTGAACCCCACTCCCACTCAACTTAACCCAAACACCTTTACCCAACTGGTCAGTTTTAGACTTTTTCAAAAATAACTTGATTGACACCCCACGTTGAAAATCAATTTCACTGGACCGAATCCCCATTTGTCCTCGCAGCCCCAATAATTCTGAAACCCGAAAGGCACCAAAAAACAACCAAATCATACATAGACGAAAGCGCGACACTTCCCAATGGTCATAACAACAAAAAGGCAATTGAACTAGTAACTGCTGTAACAATCCAAAAGTAATAGGTTCTCGTAAAGGCCCGGACTGTGTCCGCTCCCTGCTCAAACCTTTGAGCATCCGCCGCAACACAACATCCCCAACTAAATCTTGACCCCACCATAGCTGACCATAAAAAGAAATCCCAGCCAATTTGCCAGAAATGGTTGTGTGTGATAAACCTTTATTGACTAAAGATAAAACAAACTGTAACATACAAAACTTGGAATCCAATAAAGGACCTTCAAAACAGTGTGATCTCATAAAAGTTAAAAATTCAGACCAAGCCTGCAGATAAGTGCGTCTAGTAGCAGGGGCTATCGATTTCTCGACCAAATCGATGATTCTCATTCCCCCAGCACCCAGATGTCTTGCGGGATTGGAGTTTTGTAGGTGTCTGCACCAGGCGCCAAGTTGCGGAATTTCTGCCAATTAGAACGAGACAAGGCGTCTGCAATTGAATTATTGACACCTGGAATGTGCTTTGCACGAAAAACAATATTGCATTTTAAGCTGAGCAACATGAAAAAACGCAAAAGCCTCAACACCCTTAGATCTTTGGCCTTCTGATTATTTATGAGCTGAACCACAGCCATGTTATCAATGTGGAACATTACACATCTGTTACTGAATTCCACACCCCAAACCATCAGGGCCACAATTAATGGAAACAACTCAAGGAAAGCAATACTGCGCCCTTGTGATAACCAATGGCGTGGCCATGCCTCCGCACACCAACGACCCTCCCAAAAAAGACCAAAACCGTGTGCTCCAGAGGCATCCGAAAAAATCTGTATCTGCCAAATAGTATTGTCACCAAGAAAATATAAAGAAACTCCATTGAAATCTGACAAAAAGGTTAACCACACCCGAAGATCTTCCTTGATGGCTTTGGTAAGACGAATTCTGTGGTGAGGAAGGTAGGCTCCGGACATCGCAAAACCCAACCTTCTGCAAAAAGTCCTGCCTGCCCTAACAACTCGACAAGCAAAATTCAAATAGCCCAACAGCCGTTGGACTTGCCGAAGCTCAATCTTATCCTTACCCAGCACCTCCAAAAGAAAAGACCTGATCTCTTCTACCTTTGCAGTTGGCAAACTAGCCATCATAGCTACTGTGTCTATCTCTATGCCCAAAAATACGAGCTTAGTGCAAGGACCTTCCGTTTTTTCAGGAGCCAGCGGAACACCAAACTCCTCAGCCAAGTCCTGAAAGAATTCGAGACCTTTAAGACATTGTTTTAGTTGTGCATCGCCAATGAACATAAAATCGTCCAAGTAATGACAGACATGTGTGTGGCCACTCCTCACCGAAAAACACCATTGTAGGAACGTGCTAAACGTTTCAAACAAGGCACAAGACACTGAGCACCCCATAGGAAGTACTTTGTCAACGTAAAAAGCTCCATTAAAAAACATACCTAGCAATTCAAAATCCGATGGATGGATAGGAAGTAAACGGAAGGCCGATTGAATATCACATTTTGCTAATTCTGCACCAACCCCTACCTCCCGTACCAATCTCAAAGCGTCATCCACGGACGCATAAGAGACATTGGAATCCTCAGGGGAAATGAAATCGTTAATAGATTGGCCTTCCGGCCATGACAGGTGTAAAATCATTCTGAACTCACCAACCCGTTTTTTAGGGACTACCCCCAACGGAGATATTATCAAATTCTCCAAGGGGCATTGAATAAAAGGCCCAGCTACACGACCAGCTTTAATTTCAGCCTCCAATTTCCGTTGCACCACTTGAGGCAGTTCCTTAGCAGATTTTAGATTGTCAGCCCAACGGTGATCACGAGGCCCTTGGTAGCCAATGCGAAAACCTTCTTTAAAACCCCAAAACAGTTTGGACGCAGCTTCATAATCAGGATAAGCTTCCAACCAAGGCAGCAAACGCATCAGATTAATTGGGGTATGAGCCCTTTGACATAAGTTGAGGGAATCCCCCTCCACCCCTTGGAAAACTCCCTGAACCCCCTTGAGGCTGTTTAGCGAAGCATTGGGTGATGGCATGTCTACCGCCACATTGGGAGCACTCGTGTTTGAACCTACAGAATTGCCTAGTGCATGAGCCCCGGTTAAAATTCCAGCAGGCCCCTGGCATCGGCAATTGACCCCTTCCTGTAACCCCCGCCCCGACTGGAGCGGGGCGAGGCAGAAAGGGCCGATATATAATCGGCAGACCACTTGCAGTGTGCGTTGACGCAACCGGCTGAGCAGAGGACATCCACTGCAGCCAAAGCTCTTGATCTACTTCACCCCACGGTTTATCTTTAAACATACTGATCCTCGCTCTAAATTCTTCATCATAATTAAGCCATGCGTAGCCCCCAAACTGCAAATGTGCCTTACGAATGGTGTCCATGTATTTAAACAATGAAATAGCCCTGTCCGGATACCTCTCACAATACACGCTAGCATATATCAAAAAAGCTGCAGTCCAATTTTCTATGGACTTTGGGACCCTGGGCCGCCTAGAAAGTTCCCACTCCTCCTCCTTGGACCCCTCTCTGGCTTGAATATCCCTATGAAGGAGTTTAAAAATATCGACAAATTCATGAAGCCAAATCTTATTCTTGGTGTTAACTGACAGATGTATGCCTAATGGCATGGCAAGACCCATATAAGGAAGCTTCTGCCGAGTCCCAGCAGTAGCCTTCACCTGACTTGAACCAGCAGGACCAACCTCAGCAACCCCACTACCCAACGAAGACCTTTTGCTGGATCTATCCGCATTACCTGAAATAGATGTTCGAAAAGCCTTGTCCCTTGTATCCCCACCAAAACCAACCCCCAACACCTTAGATGTATTTAACTCGTCCACCCCCACTGAGCCCGGCAAAATTTTGCCTACCCAAGGTTGAGACCAAGCAGCCCACCAATGAGGCTTACCTGACGTTAGTTGTGCAGCACGCTTCTGAAATTCCCGAGGATCATCACGACGCTGATAATCGCGATGCCGCTCTTGGTCCGCCGTGAAATCCGCACTTGACTCCTGTAAGACACTAGCAGAATTGGTTGCCCCCGCACCCGTTGAAGGCACGAAAGGAACATGTTCGGAAAAACAATCATTACCCCCACGATCCTTTTCTGAAAAAACATCTTCAGTACCATCAAAATAACCCAGACCTTGAATACCCTGCACCTCTGGAGCTTCACAAACATCCTTGCTTGTACTTGGCATTTCGCCATCTCCCACCCCACCATCGTAAAACTCCCAATTGGTCACAGGCCTCCGAATAGAGAGCCCGGCCGCTATATTAAGATCCGCACCTGATCCGCTTGACGAAAATGGCACGTTACCAAAAGGCGAAACCTGTTTCGGAATTGCTTTTCGAGGAAAAACTTGAGCTGTCTGCTGGACTGAATAACCTACCGCCTCCTCGCCGCTCGTGCCAGAATGCGATAACTTACCATGACCAGAGACATGATTATAAGCATCCGCCTCCGAAGAGTCAGGAACAGCATGCTCAACCCAAATCCATTGACCACGTTGAGGACCAAAAGGAGAATCAAAATCCACCTGCGGGTGACAAGGAGGGGGGCGAGAAGCCGGGAAAATGGAGACAATGTCTGAAGAATTAATAACAGTATCTTCCTGTAAAGGCCCAGCATCTTCCGATGACCTCTGTATCACCGTAGCCACATTCTCTGACACATCTTCACCCAAAGGGAGACAAGAAGGAGTAACTTGCTCCAAGCCAACTGCTGATGTGAGAGCATACACACCTTTGGACCCAGGGGGGCCCCTAGGTAAAGGGGACACCCCAGAAACTGAAAAACGCTTACCGCAATAGATTCCCTTCTCTAGGCGTCCCCCACAAGCCTCAGAAGGGATAGAAAAAGATGACCTGTCTAGACAAACCTCCTCCTCCCCACCACTATCGCTGGGATAGTCCACCAAAGCTGCAGAGCGTCCCAATGACAAAACAGGAGGAGCAATGTCAATATTATGCCCAGAAAAGTAACCGGGTCTGTTCAAAAAATACTCTGCGCCCTTCAAAGACGCCCGTTTTGCAGGAGAAGGGGACTCAATAAACATAATGTCAGCACCCTCACTAGACATTCCCCTCCCCTTCCCACCTGTACCTCTACGTGATGATGCAGGCAGGCTTCTAGAAACCGCGCCTCCCCTGGCGCTGACTCGACGACGGGCTCGTCCCACCCGAGTCACAGAGACCTCCCCAGACTCCCTCACCGTGACTGTTGGTGCAGAGGCGCAGCGCGCTGTCAGGAGCCGGGAATGGGAGCTCAAACGAGCAGGCCTGCCGCGTGGATCCTTAGCTGAAAAAGGGGCGAGTTCACCTCTGGTGGCCATCTCCTGCACACGTCCTTTGGCAGGAAGACAAGCTGCCACTGCGTCGCTCACACCTTTCGCCGCCAATCTCTTCGGGCGCCTCACAGCTGAAGACATTAAGTCAGGAACACCAGGGGCCAGTAAGTCAACCCGGCCTGCCTCATACAGAACACGGAGCGCATTCTGAACAGCTGGGTCGTCAGCCATGACCAGCTACTTTAGTTAAAAACCAATTAAATAAATAATGAGGCAAAAAACGGCACAAAAAACGACCGTCTCCCTGCCTCAGCGATCGTTTCCCGCCTAAACGCCTTCCCAACGGTGAAAAACCTAAGCCCCGCCCCCTACCTAACACGTGATTCGCTGCGTGGTATGTACCATCGCGCGAACCTTCCCAGGGGGACACCCGGCTCGCGCCGCGGTCCCCCCGGGTCCCATCCTCCAAGGGTAATGTACAAAAAGATGGAATTTTGAGGCTCGAGGAACATGCAGAGAACAATGAAATGATGGGGAGCGACTTTCTAAAGGGAGATCTGGGTATGAAAACGGTAACATGAACAAGATTAGTAACTTAATGACCTTTTACATTAATGCTAATGGAAATAACATGTTTTGAAAAATTCTGAATGCACACCGTTAGCATTTGGAAAACGTAGCTTGAGGTTAGGGAAAAGAAGTGACTGATAAAGGACAGCCATATGGCCAGCACCTACTACTTTAGGAGTAGAAACAGTAGGATAGAATTGCCAGGGGGTGCGACTTCGGGGCATTACCAGCCACTTGCCTAACGTGGGGCTGACAGCAGGAGGTCTGAAGCCACAGTGCTCTGTAGACTGACGAGTTTACTAGAACAGAGTACTTCTGCTTTAGCCGTGGCCCTGTTGTGCACCCAAGTTCATATAATGTGGCACCAAGAGCATATGGGCATCAGGGTCTCCCTCCATTAGAGACTGAAGACCTTTTGTAATGATTTAGGAAGGCAGTTATATTTTAGAGTGTTTACCCAGGTGGTGGAGCTACAATACTGAGGTATTGCAAGAAGGAAAGAATGGCGAAGGGAATGGAACAGAAACCATGAATCTGGGAAGAGAATCCCAGCAACTGCTGGCTTATCTCTGGTGCCATGGGAAAACGGAGACAGAAAATGATATTAGGTGATTGAGTATCACAGGTACCTTCCAAAAAACGTGTCTTTAACAGGTCACAATCATTCCTTTAGACGGCATGGAGGGAGTATAGCGTTCCTCCAGCAAACACACCTGATAGACACTGAAGAATGGAAGCTGTGCAAGCAATGGAGTGATCCACTTACTCTACGGTTGCTAGAGGGGCCTGGGTGTGGCTATCACCAGCTGCCCCCTGTCAGCTACACTTTTCCAAAGCATACACAGAAGGTAGATACATTCTATTACGTGAATTGTTAGATGGCAGAGAAATATGTCCTATAAACATATACGCACCCAATTTAGATGGCAAGACATTTTTGGGGTTTTAATGGAGTTAGGGATGCTTTACCTTGATACCCTAATAATTTGGAGAGGAGACAGTGACATTGATAGATCCTTCTCCCCGCACCCCCACCCCCAAAGACTGCACAGAAAGCCTGGAATGTTGGCTGCACTCACTGATATCATGGCAAGAACAGGCTGCCGATACATCTGGAGAATTCTCTACCACACAACCCAACAAGGGAATATTCTAGCTTCTTAAGCACACACATTCTATTCAGCAGCAGTGGCGGCTGGTGACATTTGAAATTGGTGAGCGAAAAAGTATTGCCGTACTGCACTGCGGCGAGCGAGCGTAGCAAGCGAGCCTGAACAACCTACATTTTGAAAAAAGAGTGGACAAATGGTGCATTTTTAAGCAAATTTGAGGAAGCAGGAAGGTTAATAAAGCAATATGATTTAGTATTTATCATTTAAGAAATTGTCAATTTTTATGAGCTATAGAGGACAATCTTCACTTATGCTGATGTTATCATTTACCCATATTAATTTTTGAACGCACTGATACACTTGTAATGGTTTTAACTATACAATAAATACATTCATTGACTGTGCAGTGCTGTACATCAATATGATGACACTATTTCCTTAAATTAATTTTCTGTTTTCAAGCAAGAAACACCATTTTAAAAAATAAAGTGCAGAAAATATGAATGCATTTCAAATAGTACTCTGTGTAAAAAATGCCTGCATATAACAGCAAAGGCGTCCCATGTTATTGTTTCCCAAAATTCTCAGTAGAAAAGCCATCCCACTTCGCCAACAGAGGCTCCCAAGTTATCAGGTATGAGCAGATTAATAAACCCTGATAAATGGAAGTGGCCAGGGCGTTCATGCAATGGATTTGCCTGCACTAATGGACTCAGTGGATCTGCGCAATCAAATAAACTGAGGTGCTAAGAGTCGTTTAAAGCAACACACAACATTCAGCAAAGCATGCCTTTCTGTCCAGACCTCAGGCTACTTTTTTAATCAATTTTTTTTAGGTCTGGCCAGAAACTAAAGATCACAAATTGAAAACCATTAACACTCCTCTGTTCTTATTGCCGATAGACAATGCGATAGGAGTGAAGTGCTTCAGGGGCAGGGGCGAGGGTCAAGAGCGAGGGATCTTGCCTGGCTGCCACACATGCAGTTCCGGCTCACAATACTGGGGGGGAGGTTTGGGGTTACAGCCGGCGGGAGGGGAGCGGGACCAGTCGCGGCTCGCAGTACTCGCGGGGGTGGGAGGGCCGAGGGAGCAAATTTAAAAAATGAAAAACTGTCCGCCTCTCTCTGCTCCTGGTCCGCGTTGGCAATGGCGCCTCTTGGAACAGGACTGGAGGGAGTGACAACCCCTCAGCCAATCCTGGCGCTGCTGCAGCGCCAGGATTGGCTTAGGGCACGGTTGCTCTTTGCCCGCCGCCTGCCCATTAGGAGACCGAGGGGCTCCTAATGGGCATGCGCAAGCCAGTGGAAACGCAAGTGCGCATGACTGGGCACGGGTGAAAAATTCACTCACCTTCCCCACTCATGCGCACTTGCTGCTGCCTGTCCCTGGCTGGTCTGACAATGCATGTCAGTCAACATGACACCGGACCGCCCACCCCCTTTAGACTCTGAAGGGGGTGGGCAGTCCGATGTCATGCTGACTGACATGATTGTCAGTTCTCCCTCGGCGATCTGAACTTAAGTAAACTAAGTTCAGAGACGCCGAGGGAGCTGTCGGGTGGGGGGGCAACGCCCCAACGCCCCCAATGGACGCACCGCCACTGTTCAGCAGTCTAGATTGCGTACTGGTCACTCAGAAGTTAAGGGGTATAAAATCCAAGGCATCGAATGTTTATCTAGATTCTTTTGGGGCTGCTCTACTTTCTTTTTTTTTTTTTTTTTTTGAAAACCTTTATTTCGAAATTCAGGACACAGCTATTCAGCCGACAGCCCGAAGGTTCGGCAGCATTGCAGGTTAGATACAGTAATGTGTCCCCGATACAGTACGATGAGTAATGCAAAGGTCCAATTTTAAGTAAACACAGAAAAAACACACAACAAACCCCAGCAAGGCAGAAACATTGAAATCCCATGGCGAAAGCCTCCAGGGGAGGCAGGACCCCACTCATCTACTAAGTATAAGACTGTGTGCGGAGGAAGAAGGGGAACAGCAGAGGCCCAGAACAGTTACCAAAACCAAACTGTGCTGGAAGGTAGGTCAGGGGGAAAGCTGTTCCTCGGGAGGTTCCAGGTCCGGGGCAAGACATATTCCCCCCCTGTATTGGTTCCACCGCCCCCAGATGGCATGCCACTTCCGGGGGCGACCTCTAGAGCAGTAGACCGTCTTCTCCCTAAACATGCTCCAATCCATGTTCTCCTTCCACGCGGTCAGTGTAGGGGGTCCCGAGGAGCCCCATAATCGCGCGATATCCCTTTTTGCTACCATGTTACCCAGAGTCACCCATTGGGTCTGCGCCTCATCGAGATCAGTGGGCCCCCAGACGTTCAGGAGGCAGCACCGCGCCTCCGGCTGTACCACAATGCCCGTCACCTCCCCCATAACTGCATGGACTCTCCTCCAGAACTCCCCAATGACGCCACATTCCCAGATGATGTGCAGGAAAGTACCCACCATACCACATCCCCTTCTGCACAGGCCGTCCTCCGAGAATCCCATGTGGACCAGCCTTGGCCCCGTAACATACACCCGGTGCAGTATGTTAAGCTGCACCAGCCTCAGACGCGACGGGATCGCAACCTCCTTAGGCGAAGAAACCGCTGACTGCCAGTCCTCATTATCCAACTCGAGGCCATCCCTGGTCCACTGTTCTCTCAGCCCCAATAGCAAGTCTGCCCGGACGTTTATCAACTTCTTATATATGAGCGAAATCGTGCTCTCGGGCATATGACCATCAAGGACTCGGTCCTCAAGGGGAGAGGACTCCGGCACCTTCTCACCCTCCACAAGGACTGATCGGAGGGCGTGACGCAGCTGGTTATACCTAAAATTCTCAGAAGGCCCTAGCTCAAACTCAGTCTGCAACTCCTCGAAGGACTTTACCCTCCCCTTATGCAGCACATCTCCCACCTTGGATATACCTATCAGGTCCCACTTATCAAAGCCCTTCGTGTGCCAGAGTCTTCCCAACCTTTCCGATTCAAACAATGGGGTAGCGAGGGTGAGCCTATCCTTCCAGCCCAGCGAGTCGGTCGCCATCTTCCATACGCGCACCGCCACACCTGTGGGCCCCGTGAGGGACGAGTCTAGGGACCGCGAATACAACGCCCTGTAGTAGTTGCCTCCGCGCAGCAGCCACCTATCCATGGCATACCCAGGGCTAAGGGCAGGGCCGTAAAACCCATGGTTGATCGCGCTCAGCTGCGTGGCCCAATAGTACCGTCGGATGTCTGGGAGCGCAATGCCCCCATCGTACCATGGGAGCGTCAACTTTGAAATAGCTATTCGCGGCCGCCCATCCCACAGCAACGTCCTTTGGAGGCCTTCGACCTCCCGAAAGTATTTGGCCGGTACCCAGTCCAAGGTGTTCTGGAGGGCGTAGAGGAAGCGGGGAAGGGACATCATTTTGAACAGGGCCGCACGCCCAACAAGGGAGAGCGGCAGCCTCCGCCAACCTTCAACATCTCGCCTCAAGCGTGCCAAGGGGGGGAGCAGGTTCCTCTCATAGCGCACAACAGGATCCATGGATATAAAAATCCCCAAATACACAAAACCGTGCTGGGCAACCTGTATCGAACATGTTCTAGGGATCGGTGGGACCTCGCCACTAAGAACGTACAAGTACGATTTGCCCCAATTAATCACAAGCCCCGAGTTCCTACCGAACGATGCGAGTACGTCACAGACCACTATAAGTGACTTCTTCGGTGAGGCAAGATACAACAGGATATCGTCGGCATAAAGCGAAATACGATCCTCGTGATCAGGCGACCACCTAAGGCCCCGTATATCCGGGTGCCAACGTATCCACGCAGCCAACGGTTCAAGGGCGAGGGCGAACAACAGAGGCGACAGGGGGCAGCCCTGCCGAGTACTCCTACCAAGCTGAAACGGAGTAGATGCCCGACCATTCACCACAACATTCGCTAGTGGCCCCTCGTACAGCAACCGGACCCAACTCACAAACCCGCGACCGAAACCAAACTTGGCCAGCACGGCCCATAAGTATGCCCACTCCACCGTGTCAAAGGCCATCGTGGCATCAAGAGATGCCACAACAGCCGGTTCACGCAGCGTGCCCGCCCTGGCGATGACGCCATGAAGACGCCTAAGGTTCAATGCTGTGTTTCGGTGCGGGATAAAGCCAGATTGATCCGGGTGGACCAGATCGCCAAGTACCCTAATCAGACGGGTAGCCAGGAGTTTGGCCAGAATTTTCGGCTCAGCGTTGAGGAGTGAAATGGGCCGATAGGAGGCGCATCTATCTCGGGGTTTACCCTCTTTGTGAATGACCACGATCGACGCCAGCCGCTGATCCAACGGAAGGATCCCATCTCCCCGCGCCTCCAAAAACATGGCGCGCAGGTGAGGGGCGACCCTATCCGGGAACAGTTTGTACAGATCGACCGGCAGTCCGTTCGGCCCAGAGGCCTTACCCGAATTCAACGCGCGAATCGCCCCCGCCACCTCATCAACCGTGATGTCGCCATCCAAATCGTCCCTATCTATGTCAGAGAGGCAGGGCAACTCGATATCACGGAGGAGATCAGTCGAGTCTTCGGGCGGCCTGTCCGACACAGAGGAATAAACCCTATGAAAATACTCCGCGAAACACTCCACAATCCCCTCAGGTTCCACAATCGCCTCTCCCCCCTCTCCAATCAACTCTGGCACCACCCTATTGACCCGTTGCTTCCTGTCCAGCCACGCCAGGAGTTTTCCTGCCTTATCTCCAACATCATACAGACGGCCCTGTTGTTCCCTGCTAAGGGTCTTGGCGGCTTCCGTCACCAGGTCCCTATACTCCGCCTGCTTCAAGCAAAGCTCATGCAATGAGGACTCTGTGACCTCCTCCTCCATATCCCCCTCAAGGGCCGCAATCTCCTCCTCCACTTGCCGCACTTCGCAATCCCTCCGATTCTTGGCAGTCACCACCAGGGAGAGGGCCTCCCCCCGAAGCACGGTCTTAAAAGCTTCCCACAGCGAGATCGCCGAGTCCACGGTTCCCATATTGTCCTTAAAGTAATTATCTACCTTCTTTACCAGGGCGCTGCGCATCTTAGGGTCTCGGAAATACCATGGGTTAATGGGGGCCATCCTCCCTCCCGACCGAGATCCAGCCGGATCCACACTGGCGAGTGATCAGAGATACCACGTGCCATGTGCCTCGCCTCGGATATCAACGAGGCATGTGCGGCCAGAGTGAGCAGGTAGTCAATCCTGGAGAGGCTACCATGCGCCCCGGAGTGAAACGTGTATTGACTCTGTGTGGGGTGCCGGAGCCTCCAGCAGTCTATCAGGCCAAATGTGTCCAGGAGGTCTGGAAGCCATTTCTGAGCCCCCCCTGTGTCCCTGGGCGGGTATCTATCCAGCAGTCCGGAGCCCACAGCGTTGAAATCCCCTCCCACTACCAGCATGCCCCCCGGGAGAGTCAGCAAAGCCCTGCCCAATTCAGCAAATGTGGCGGCCTGCAGGGCCGGCGGGACATAAACCGAAACCAAAACCAAAGTCCTTCCTTCCCACCGCCCCGCCACCGCCACAAACCTCCCCCTATCGTCAACAATGGTGGAGTCCACCTCAAAAGGCAGTGATGCTCTAACGAGGATGCCCACACCCCTGGACCCAGAAGAGAATCCCGAATGTGCAATTAATTTATACCCCTTCCTATTTAGGGCATAGCACGTATTGCCTATGAGATGCGTCTCCTGCAGCAGTACAACGTCTGGCATTGAGCGTTTCAGAAATTGCAAAACAATCCCCCTCCTAATGCGATCCCCCAAACCATTAACATTCCAGCTTATAACACTTAGGCCTCTACCCCCCATCCTCAAACGGAAAGAGGCCCACCCCCCACCCGAGGCGCCACCATGGAACAACCCTGAGGATAATCATCATGCCTTGCAGAAATAAACCCCCCAACAACAAATTCAAACTCCCCATAACTCCCCCCACCCTGCACCCCTGCTGCAGCTTAAAAAGCCCCCCCAACTTGCAGTGTGCCTGTCGCCCTACAAAAACAAAAATCTACAAAAAGTACCCCAAGGGAGGAAAAGAGCACCCCTCGTCCTCCCGCAACCCTCCACAGTTACTGCACACTGTTCAAATCTTCAAATATGGTCAAATCAAGTCAGGCCGGCTTTGAGATATCAGCCCTGTCCATCCCGGCCACTGTCTCCATGCTCAGCTGTGTCGTCCCCGGTCCGTCGCCGGGGCAAAGCGTCCAGCCATTCGTCGGCCATAACAGGAGAGTCAAAAAAGAATGTCCGATCTTCATGCACCACCCGTAGTCTGGCGGGGAAAAGCATGGCATATTTTAGGTCCCGTTCCCGAAGTCTTCGCTTCACCCCCAGGAAGCTCTGTCTCTGTCTCTGCACCTGCTGGGTGAAGTCCGGATAAAAATTCACCGACGCATTCTGGAAGGGGACTGGGCCCGTCACCCTCGAAGCTTGCAGGATAGCGTCCCGATCTCGGAAATGAAAGAGCCGGGCGACAATCGGCCGCGGCGGGGCACCCGCCTTGGGCCGTCCGCCCGGCACTCTATGGGCCCTTTCCACCGCAAAAAACTTTCCAAGGCCCTTAGGCTTCAGATGATTGAGGACCAAATCTTCCACCAGCAGGTCCACCGAAGCCTCATCCGAGGACTCCGGGACCCCGATGACGCGCACGTTGTTGCGCCTGGACCGGCTCTCGAAGTCCTCCAGCCGGCGGGCGGCGAGGTCACTCTCGGCCCTCAGCTTCCGGACCTCGTTCTGCAGATCCGCAACCTCATCAGTGAGGCCCGTGGTCTTGTGGTCCAGGTCCTTAACGCGTTCGTTTGTCTTGCCCAGGTCCGAGCGGATCAAGTTGACATCCACCAGGATGGCATCCACCTTATGCGCCAGGGCCTCGAATTGCCTCCCCATCGAGGTCTGCATCCCATCAAGCGCGCCCATGACATCCTGCAGGGAGAGCTCCGGTGTCCCAGGCGAGTCCTCCTTCTGGGCATCCGGCGCCTGGCTCGATCCACTCGGCGATGTCTTCAGGAGGGCGTAGCGGTCCATACTGTTGACTTGGGAATACGTTCCCCGCCTGGTGGACTTAGTCTTCAGCCGATCACCTTCTGCCTTGCCCGACATAATGGACTCCAGGCAGTCCAATGCAGTGAAGACCGTCCCCTCTCAGAGAGAGGTATAAAGAGTGAGCAGGTCCGCCTTGTTCTGCCAAAGTAGCCCACCGAGCGTCCCCGGGGTTATAAAGCCACCCAGAGCACTACAGTGTCCGGGCAGACAAAGGAAACGAAACCGAAAGTGAAAGAGCGAGGGCCTCCGTCCGACAGTTCACACCTCACCAGGCCGTTGTTGATCAACTAGGAGTCGGGCATCCTGCCAACTCCAGCCCCTGGCGTCTCCGGGAGTTAGGCCGCAATCTTTCGCCAGTCATAAGTCCGGTTCCCAATGGGCGATCCGACCGCAGGCAGCATCAATCGCCTCCCTGGCAACTCAGCAACACGGTGCCATGCATACCATCAGGATTGGAGACAGGATAGTCGACGGAGGGCGCGAGGGTCTCGGGAGCTCTAAGCTCACGCGGCCATCTTGGTCAAGCGCTAGGCTCCTCCCCCTGCTCTACTTTCTTGATTAAATATGAGTGAAGATGGGCAGGCACCCATATCCACACATGAAGATTGAATGCTGAAGCTCTGAAGATCGTAGGTTTTCTGGTAGATATATGCACCGCAATTAGCACCTACCTAGAATATAGCTGGGGGTCAACAAGTATTCGATCCAATGAATGTGAGACCATGAAAGTAGTCCAGCAATGTTTGTGAATAAATTAAAATGTATGGCACCAGATGTCAGTTACAGAAAACCACAATGAACATTTTTTTTTAACCATGTGCGATTTTTCAAATAAATAATCCTTATGGTAATAATCACTGAATGTCGTCAGTTTTATCAATTCCAATCTTCATTTATTAGTATAAATTCATCAAATGTATAGTGTTGATCCATCAATTTATAACATTTGTCATCTTTGATACTCCAGTATCCCAGTGCATTATGGGACTACCCTACATCAGCGGAGTATCCCCTAGAATATAATAAACATCAAGTAATCCACTAATTTGAAATTTCGTCTCTGATCAGTAGGCGATACCAACATGCACCCAATATCCTATATGAAGTGTATACCCACCTTATACCTTTGAATCCCTACAGGTGTGCGACGTTCTTTTCAATTCGTATAGTCTACAGTCTTCTGATCAACGACTGCACACACCCTATCATTCAAATTGTCTTGCGGAGAAATGTCCAACTTAACGTAGAACAAAGCTGACACATTTTGCTTCTCCTCTGATGAAGCACAACATACCTATTCTCTAATCAATTAAATGGATACGTCCAGCACAAGCACCGTATCCATTCAGAGCAACATCAAACAACTGCTATACATCACCATAAGAGAACTTGACCAACGTTTGTATGCAACCACTTTTATCAAATATTGTAGAATTCCAAGGGGATTAAGAAGTCCACTAAAATCTATGTTATGTAAAAACAATTCTAAATTTACTGAGCCATGGTACGCAATTCTGAATAAATGTTCCCTGGATTTAATATTACTTGAAGTAGGGGAACTTTCGAAATTGCTGGAGGAACTTAACAAAGAAATCGGTCAACTGAAACAAGAACTATCTAATCAGATGACTAAGGATGAATGTGATAAGACACTGACTGACATCAATATTCAATTGGAACAGTACACAAAATAAATCAATGAGAGAAAGATCTGCAAATTTAAACGAAACACAATAGACTATAAAATGGGTGAAGTCTATAGTTGGGCTGAAGTTTATGCACAGAGACGCAAACAGAAAACATTTTCCTCTAAATCCACAGAGGGGGAAAATCTCTTTATGAGATAATTCCCTGGACAAAACAAGATACCATAGAGACACGGGAAAGCATTTACCATCACCATCGAGCAATACTAGTCAATCAACTTCCAATTTACCAACAACTGAGGCATCTTTTTTAGGGAGAGGCCCAGACGTCACCCTCGAACCCTGAGGGGACATAGCCACATAGAAAAAAAGACCATTTGATTGCAAAGTCAACCAGGAGCCAGAACACCTAGTGATTAACATCTCTAAATGTCATCTAACACCAATTCAAATCATGACCTTACAGAAATGCACATAATTTGTTCCCACTTATCATTCTAATGAGCTTGAGACACAAATACGTTTTTTTAAATTTATGAGAAACTTAAGATTAAGACTTTTTTTTGACAATATCGTTGAACAACGACTAAACAGAGCGGAAGGTACCCTAATGGGTCTTAGAAACAATAGCACGTTTATAGTTTCTACCAGCTATAAAATTCTAGACTCATTCTAAACAATAATTCAAAGAGAACTGCATGAAGCATTTAAAGGAAAAAATCCACGGATTGCCAATCTAAATCTAAGGGAACATGAAATCATCACACAAATTGCCAACAACAAAACAATTACATTTTGTAAAGCAGACAAGGGGGTAGCCTTGGTCATTTTGGATATCTAGTTTTACCTGTAGACCATGGATTATCATGTTCAGGATGCTACTACATACATGAAATTGAATTCAAATCCCACAGGAGAATTTTCAAAGATTCTTTAGATCATTTTGAACAGGGATAGATCCATGGGCACTATCACAGAAAAGGACAAATGTTACCTCATACAGGAACATCCATGTACTCCACATATACATATGTTACCTAAGATTCACAAAAACCTACACTGATCTCCTTTTTGACCCATTGTTTCTACTCAAAATTCTATACATTAACCGGTTGGGAAATGCTTGGATCATCACCTTCAAACAATAGTTTAAAACATGTCTACTTATCTCAAGGACACAACTGATTATTTTAAAACAAAATAAAGTCAATCGAATTTGATGAAAACATTACACCCATTCAGTGTACCATAGATGTGAGGTATTTGTACACCTCAATAGCTCATGATTTGGGCCTTCAAGCAGTGGAATAATTTTTGGTGAACGCTTCAAAGGAGGAGGACCAAAAGATTTTCTTATTGGAATTACTGCATTTCACATTATTCCACAGTTACTTTGAGTGGAATAATGTGTATTATTTACAACTTACAGGACCTTTCCTGGTAAACTGCGCTGCACCATACTATGCCAACCTCTTTATGCAATGTTTTGAATTAGAGAACATCTTTCTAAAACAAGAATGGCAAGATAATCTAATAACATATTAGAGATACATTGACAACGTATTCCTCATATGGAAGGGTCAACAAACAAATTTGGTTTCCGCTATAAATAATTTGAACACCATATATGAAAGAATCAGTTTTACCAATACCATCAGAAAAGATTGAATAACATTTCTTGATGTGGAAACTCCCTTCACTATTTAGGGTACTCTCTCGGCTCCTTTGAGACCTTTAGTCATTCCTGAAGCTACTATTTTCAGTTGTGCTAATAGGTGAAGATAATCAGGATGATTGTACTGCTATTATCTGAGTAATGACTCCGGATATAGCACAAGTCAGGGGGCTTTCATCGAGTCTCACCTATGGACCTCAGTCAGACCTGGTGGGATAACCAAATCCATACGCAAGATTCAGGGATGATGGCTAATGAATGTACCTCTATCAAGCCACATGGTTATTGGTCTGGTCTTGTAACTATCTTTGAGTTGTGACTCCACGTTTTCTTTAGGGATGATATTACATTTTATATGCAAGTATGTCAAGTCATGTACTCCTATAACCCAAGTGGTCGCCTAGTAAGACTTAAAATGTATATTATTGTAAATTTGTAAACTGTGAACAAAACTGATTGCTGTTGATTAGTAAAGCGCTCTGACTCCCAGGATTGGATCATGTTCGCACTATAGAAAACACTAAATAAATCACAGTTCAGGGTCAAACATACAGACAGAAATAACTTGCTGCATTAAAACAATTTTCATCAAATGGCTTTAACCCCTTCCATGCTGCGCAGATTCCGCCGCTGTGCTGACGGAATCTTGCGCGGGCGTGGTCATGACGGAACGGTTCCGTCATGAGCACAGCTCAACCGTGGCTCATGACGGAACCGTTCCGTCATGAGCACCGAAGGGGTTAAAACAACATCTGCCTTATTCTCACCTTTTAGAATCAAACGCATTTCATCCAATGAAAGCAACTACTGGATTAGCAAAGAGATGGTAGCTACAAAGTTCAAACAAAAAGGATACCCTAATAACATCATACAAACAGCCATTGAAAGGGCTGATGCTAAAGAGAGAACAAAACTTCTCACATCTGGCAAAACACAAGGTACCAGCAAAAGATCTGTGTTTGTGTCGCTACTCAATCACTCCTTGGAGACAGGCTACCTGCCCACTAGCATGAAGGAAGCCAGAGTCACCCCTCTATTGATGAAGCCAGGGGCGGATGTGGCCAACCTTAATAACTATAGGCCCAGCTCCCCTTTCTAGCAAAGGTTATGGAGCAACATGTCCTCACAATACTGTCATATTTTATAGAGGAACATAATCTACTCCAAGTGAGGCAGGCTGGCTTCAGGGCTCATCACAGCACTGAACTTGAGTTGGTAGCCATGCTTGATGAGCTCAGAATTAGAGCTGATAATAAAGAAGCGAGCGCCCTGATTTTGTTAGATCTGTCAGCGGCGTTCGACACGGTCAACCATGCACAACTCTTGCTGAGAATTTCTAACCTGGGTATCGGCGGGCTGGATTACCAGTGGATTGAGTCCTTTCTGTCAGGAAGGTCCCAAAGGATCCAACTGGGCGACCAAATATCAAACAGGGTTGATCTCACCTGTGGAGTCCCCAAGGGCTCAGCTCTGTCTCCTCTTCTTTTTAACGTGTATCTGCAACCATTAGTGGCAGCATTAGCCGCTATGGACTGTCAAGTATTTATTTATGCAGATGATACCCAACTTATTCTGCAGATTAATAACTCTTCACAAGCGCAGTCTTGCGCCCAGAACATCCTCGGATACACTGTGAATTAAATGACAGCCAACTCATTAAAAGTTAATCCGGACAAGACTGAGATCCTGGTAAACTCTCCGAAGGGGAACCCCTGGAACGACCTCTTTTGGCCACAGGAGCTTGGCATTGCCCCTAGGCCAGCGCCTGTCGTTAAAAGCCTGGGCATTAAGATCGATGCCAACCTTTCCTTGACCAATCAAGTGTCCTCAGTGGTTGGCCCCTGCCTGGGTCTAATGCAACAGTTGCGGAAGCTGGCCCTCCTGCTATCACCTACCACTCTAAAAATGATCGTATCTGCTACGATCGTGTCCAGACAGGACTATGGCAATGCTTTGTATATCGGCCTCCCTGAGAAACTAATCAGCAAGATGCAGGTGATCGTGAACGATGCAGCTAGGTTGATTTTTAGGCTGCCAAGATGGGCTCATGCCACCCCTTTGCTGCATAGGCTGCATAGGCTACATTGGCTCCCTGTGAAACAGAGAGCCAAGTTTAAGGGCCTCTGCATTGCTCATAAATCCATTTTTGGCCAGGCGCCGTGTTGCATTAAGGAGCGTCTGATGAATTATGCTTCGGAACGCACATTGCGATAATCCACGCCAGGCCTTCTGGCCCTCCCAAGAGCCAAATTGGCATCGAAAGGTGTTCGAGCATTCTCTGTTCTAATTCCCCGAATTTGGAATGAATTACCGGAGAACTTTCGGAAGGATTGTGCCCTCCTCTCCTTTAGGAAATGTCTTAAGACTTATTTGTTTAGGGAAGACCTGGCTACAGTATAATATACTGGCCTCTGTGTTTCTGGAATTTCAGTGGCTTCCTGAGTTTTCTCTACAAGCGCTAAGAGACCTGCAGGTGATTTCGCGCCATATAAGCTACAATTAACATAACATAACCAAGAGTATTACAATCAAAAGCATTGTTAAAACACCGGCCTGTGTTACAAACTGAAGAATAATTTAAAGGCATTTTTAATCTTCCACCTTTGTTTGCATACCAAAGAACCCGGAATTTGAAAGAACTTCTATCCAAACCGGATGAATTTAAAGCAGGCCAAAAATACAGAGGAACCACACCATGTCTCAATTGTGGAAGCTGCAATAACATCATAAAGGGTACCACCATTAGGCACCCAGTTCAAGGAACCTCCATCAAACTATACACATCGGTCACTTGTGATTCCAAAAATGTTGTCTATCTGTTGGTTTGCCCATGCAGACTAGCATATGTGGGCAAAAAAGAACGCAAAATGAAAGTCAGGCTTAATGAACACAAAAGCAACATCCGTACTACGAATAAGAAGTCTACCATTGCTGTATACTTTTTCACACACAAACATAACTTGAGTCTAATACGATTTCTTATATTGGAAGTTGTACCTATCAAAGAAGGCAGAGACAACAAAAAATATCTGCTTCAAAGAGAAAATTATTGGATGAAGAAATTGGACTCCGTCAGCCCTAAGGGCTTGAATGAACGGTTGGATTGGAGTTTTTATTTATAAGAGTGTATTTGACATTGCTTGCATGTTCCAAATCGTTGGTGTTTCCAAGAACACAGCCTGTTATTTTTGCTTATCACAATGATCGTCTTGTTTTTTTTCTCTTTTCTCTTTTCCTTTTCCTTGTTTCACTTTTTGTTTCATTTGTAAGGACAATATTCACCCAATTCATAGTAGTGTGTAAACTCTCTCAAGATGGCGTTCACGGTTCTTGAGTCCTTTGCACCTTTGTCCTCTTTCAATTTTCATGAATTTCCTATTAGTTACTGAGCATCGCTAACTATGGCGTTCAGTTCACACGCTGAGTTAACGTGGAGCGTTTTACCGCCATGTAGTTATGTTTGCTATTGCATTTGCAATATTGTGGACACGCTTATTACTAACAGTCCTGCAGCGATAAGTTTGAACACCATTTCTTCCCTTCTTTCTTTTTTAATATTTTGCACTAATACAGCATGTATTGATTCACCGGTCATTGTGGTAAACGTACGGATCCGAGGTTCGTAAAGCGACGATATTAAGATACTGTTTTGACTCAAGACGTAAACTCACACACTGAATGTGCTTTTCGTTCTCTACATTACGTCCCGTTTCTGGCAAGAAATAACATCTGCTTGTTTTCGTACTTAGACATTCACGAACATACGACTGCAGATGTTCTTTGAAGTTTGCATGGCACTTATATTTAAACAGAACCACTTGAAGCTGTTTCCTTTTCATTGCGAAGCCGACCCGGATTGATTCTTGTGAATGATTTAAAAACACAACCCTGCATTCACAGAGGGTTACCCACATTGTGCACGTGGACTATAGTTGGATTCATCTTATGATTTTTTCCCTTTTGTAATGCACTGGCAGCATTGTATGGGGTGTTTGGTTGGTTGTCTCCAGATTAGTTGATTACTTGATGTTTATATATTCTAGGAGATACTTCCCTGATGAAGGGCTAGTCCCGAAATGCATTGGGATTTTTAAGTATCGAAGATGACAAATGTTATAGTGTGATGGATCAACACTATAAATTTGATGAATTTAGACTAATAAATGAAAATTGGAATTGATCAAATTAATGACATTCAGTGATTATTACCAGAAGGATTATTTATCTGAAAAATCTCACATGGTTCAAAAAACATTTAATTGCAATGTGCATAGTGGGGACGTTACTCCCTTTCTGGATAACGCAATAACGCAACATTGAACATTTGAAATTTCACCTCGGATCACTAGGCAATACCCACATGCACCTAATATCTCATTTGAAATGTATACCCACCTTATACCTTTGAATACCTACAGGTGTGCGACAGTCTTTTCAATTTGCATAGTTACAGAAAACCCTCACTACTCAAAAAGAAAATGTGACTCAGATACATATGTGAGGGACAACAAACGCAAGGGCTAGAGTAGAGCAGATGGAAGCAAAAAAGGAACTAGAATGTATGCAATGCTTTAGAAAACTTTTCCAGCAAAGAATACAAGCAAAATCTTCATAGATAAAGTGATGAATGCCGAGACTTTTAGAATGGCTACTAAAAAGAGAATACCGAATTCCCTAATGCAGGAGTTAAAATGGCCAGATGGGACAGTTTTTGCAACTCAAGCTAATATTAACGAGAAACTATGCAAAACTTAGTGCATCTTTACAAATAACCTAGCATTGGCTCTGAAACATCGATGGAGACTTAGCTAATCAGAATCCGCATCCCTAAATGAACTGATGAGCAGAATTAAAAGCAGAGCTCCAGCAGAAGGAATTGGTGGAATCAATTTAGCAAATACAGAGGGGTAAGATGGTGGGAGCGACGGCCTTCCGGATAACTTTTACTAAGTATTTTTTGGAAAGATCTAGGAGAAACTTTTAGAGGTATGTAATGCGGCCCGATGGGGAGGTATACTAATGAACACAATGAGAGAGGTTGCTATTATCATAAAAGTAGACAGAGATCCATTTGACCCAGTATCTTGCAGGGCTTTTTCGATTATCAATAGATACTAAAATATTAAGCAAAACTTGAACCATTAAACTAAATTCACAAGCTGTCTCGTACATGAAGACCAATGTGACTTCACACTCTGACGTAGTACTCTTAGTTTTGGGGTACATGCCACACACATGGCATAGCAGAAATAGGGAATGGCCTTGTTGGATAAAGAACAAGCCTTTCATACTCTGGACAGCACATATATGATGTATTAACGCATTAGATGGGGTAGTAGTTGTTTAGTTTTTGCACTTTGTAAGACAGAAAACGTACTTTGTGGGAAAAAGTATCAATATATAAGTTGTATGTTGGGTGCTAAAGGGTTTGCACACCTTACTACTCAAGGTACAGTTGACAAGTGGGTTAGAGGACCCCACCTGTTTACAATATGAAATCGAAAACCTAAGCGCTCCTATAGTTTAGTGTAGATATGAAATCCACTCGGTAAGGATAATGTTACGGTAAGGATAATGTTCAAATGAAAATTCAATTTTTTCACACATTTAAAAGGTTCTTGTTTTCTTCCATATAGTCCACTTTATACAGTTTCTTGCTTGACAATCACAGCCAACACGTGTTTGGCCACTTTGTGACTTTTTCAAGGCTTCATAAGTTAAAGGAAGTCATCCAAAGAGAAAATATAATCTGCCATGAAAATCATATTAAAAGATTTGTATACATCAAATCATCATTCAGTAGTTAATGTTTAAGTTGAAAGTGTGTTCCAAGTCCTTCAAAGTTATCATTGTTTAAGCCTGTTAGAAAGTCACATCCAGTGAAAAAGTCCTACTAAATACTTCATTAATAGTGTCAGGGACGAGGTTCCAAGTTAGTGAGTGCAGTAGTCCATGGTAAGCTTCTTCCTGATCCAGTCTCTTGAGAGTATGTGGAAGAGCATGTGTGAATAAACTGTATTTTCATTTGAACATTATCCTTACCATGTGGATTTCATCTTTACACTAAACTATAGAAGTGCTTAGGTTTTCGCTTTCATATATGATGTATGTTATGGAGAGCTTGGAATTAGATTTTTCTGGATGGGACTAGACTGCTGTACACTGGACTCACAGTACGAGTCAAGTGAGATTGCTGTTAGCAAGCTGGGAGATTTAATTAGGCACCAGACAAGGTTGTCTCTGCTCCGCTTGCTGTTCGCCCTTGTAGATGAGCCAATAGTGATAACGCTAAGAACATAATTACCGAATGAGGAATCACAGTAGGTTCTACTGCACACATAGTGTTGATGTACACTGACAATACTTGTTTACCTCCAACAACAATCCAGGGTGTTAGGTTGACTCCTGCTTCAAAAACTCGACTGGTTTGGGTGGATCTCATGATTGAATAATAATTGGAAGCAACGCCGTCACGTCCCTGGCAACCACTGAGACTCCCACGACCACCAACCGCCTGATCGCCTGGACCAACATCAACGACAACGGCACCATCAAGATCATGAACACCGTCCACTCCGGATCCCCGGAAGACCCCTGCCCACACCACATCTTCAACAAAGCCAGCAGCACCATCGCACCCCATCTCCGGAAAACCATCAACATCTCCTTCCAGACATCGACCTTCCCGGAGAGCTGGAAGCATGCAGAGATTAACGCCTTACTCAAGAAACCCAAGGTGGACCCCAAGGACCTCAAGAACTTCCAACCCATCTCCCTGCTCCCGGTCCCGGCGAAGATCATCGAAAAGGCTGCCAACAAACAACTGACCAGCTTCCTCGAGGAAAACAGTATCCTGGACCAGTCCCAGTCCGTGTTCCGCAGCAACCACAGCACCGAAACTGCCCTCATCGCCGCCACCGATGACATCAGGACCCTGCTAGACAACGGAGAAACCGCGGCCCTCATCCTCCTGGACCTGTCAGCCGCCTTCGACACGGTCTGCCACTGCACACTACGAACACACCTCTACGACGCCGGAATCCAAGAGAAGGCCCTGTACTGGAACTCCTCCTTCCCCTCCGGCAGAACACAGAGCGTCCGCCTCCCCCCCCTCCCTTCTGCTCCGAAGTCACCGAGATCATCTGCGGCGTACCCCAAGGCTCATCCCTCAGCCCAACGTTGTTCAACGTCTACATGGCACCACTCGCCCACATCGCACGACGGCACGACCTCAACATCATCTCTTACGCCGACGACACCCAGCTGATCCTCTCCCTCACCAAGGACCCCCACACCCCCAAAACCAACCTCCAAAAAGGAATGAAGGCCGTCGCCGACTGGATGAGGAACAGCCGACTGAAGCTGAACTCTGACAAGATGAAGGTCCTCATCCTCGGATCCACACCCTCGGCCTGGGACGACTCCTGGTGGCCGACTGCACTAGGAGCACCCCCAACACCCACCGACAACGCACGCAGCCTAGGGGTCATCCTCGACTCTACCCTCTCCATGATGAAGCAGGTCAACGCCGTCTCCTCCTCCTGCGTCAACACCCTCCGCATGCTTCACAGGCTCTTCAAGTGGATCCCCACCAAAACAAGAAGGACGGTCACCCAGGCCCTCGTCAGCAGTAGACTGGACTACAGAAACGCACTCTATGCAAGAGCCCCGGCCAAACTCCTGAAACGGCTTCAACGCATCCCGAACACCTCCGCACGCATGATCCTCGACATCCCTTGCCGCAGCCACCTCACACCCCACCTGAGAGACCTGCACTGGCTCCCTGTCAACTAGAGGATAACCTTTAAACTCCTCACCCACGCACACAAGGCACTCCACAACACGGGACCGTCGTACCTCAACAGCCGACTCAGCCTCTACACCCCCACCCGCCAGCACCGCAGACCGCGCCCTCGCCCTCGCCACCGTCCCCCGCATCCGAAGAGTGACCGCCGGCGGCAGATCATTCTCCCACCTCGTCGCCAAGACATGGAACACCCTCCCCATCCGCCTACGGCAGACTGAAGACCTTCTGACCTTCAGAAATCTTCTCAAGACCTGGCTCTTCAAACAGTAGCCGCCCCCCCCCCAGCGCCTTGAGACCCCCGCGGGTATGTAGTGCGCTTTACAAATGCCATGATTGATTGATTGAATGAAGCAGAAACTATTCCCCATGGGAGAGGGTGGGGGGCGGTTGATCACTGCAATAGTGAATCCACGTGTGGATTTGTGACAGCAGTGTGAGACCGACAGATTCAGACATCTGGGAATACAAGTACCACACACCCCTGGGAAACAGTTTACATGCGAAAAAGGGTGCAGTCATTGAAGGATTAAATCACTCCATGCTACTCTGGAACACTTTGAGGCTCTCCGTTATGGGGAGGGTTGCAATAGCTAAAATGGTACCCCTCCCTTGATGCTCAAAAGTATTGCAAAAGTCTGTACGCCCTATAAAACAGGCAACCTTTTAAAGAACTAGACAGGCTGATGACATTTGTGTTCTGGAGAAAAGAAGCTTGGTCTGATTAGACCCATTGAACTCGCCTGAGAGGGAAGGATTTAGGGCACACAGGCATGGAACTCTTCTATAGCTGCACAGTTCCAACCTGCTGTGAAATGGCTTACAGAAGGTGACAGCTGGGAGAAACCATTGTTCGAGAAGACCCTTGACGGTTGCACTTTAAGTGCTCTGCTTAACAGGGGAGGTGCCAAATGATGCAATGCTTGCACATTGTCAGACAGGGTGGAACCGCTTGGTAGACTGCACAAAAAAGTCAAAACACCACCTAAACGTGCCAGAATTTTAGAGAGATGGACTTAATAGTGATTTAAACACCCAAGCCGAGACATATGAATGTGTTCATGGAGGAAGGAAGGGTGTAACACCGTAGAATATTTGTACCCTGGAGAGACATTTATTTCATTCAAAGAAGCACAAGAGCCTTTTAAGGTCAGACATGGACAGTTCCTCCAATACTCTAGACTGGCTAGGAAGGCAAGAGAGATATGTATTCAATTCACTCAAATCTTAAGCCATGATCAAGGAGCAACTAGCTCTGGGGCAGGGATGGAGGTTGGTTTCCCACTAATATAGGGCATTAAAGGCAGCCCAGAAAAAGACTGTGAATGAGGCAGCAATCGGAGGAAGATGTCCAAGCCCCCTCACAGATTGAGAATGTGAAGTAGTCTGTTTTCAGGATGAAAAAACATGAACTAATGCTATATTCAAGCTCACACTTTACCGATCTTCATCGCACCTATCTGACCCCATTGAAATTAGAGAAAATGTATCTGAACAAAACCTCTGCTTGTCCGAAGTGTGGCGAGATGCAGGCCTCCTTCCTACATATGACCTGGTCAAGTAAGATGTTGGTGTGTTACTGGAAACGGGCCATAACCAGTCTGCACTGCATAATAGGCACAATAGTGGAGTGTGTTGGGGGTGGGGAGCCGGTGAGGGACGAGGCAACACAGTGGAAGGAGGAGCGGTAGAAGAGGATGGTGGGGTAGGATAGAATGAGAATCAAGAGACTACAGTGGGGAAGCACAAGAACAGAGTGGATGGGCAGTTGTGAAAGCACACTTACAACGGAGAATTAAGCAGGCAGATATGGAAGTACACGGACAACATAGGATGGGTGAGTGTTAAAGCACGTGTACAGCTGAGGGTCAGCAGGGATTGGGAAGCAAATGGACTATAGAGTGTGGTGGATGAGGAAGCAACCTGACAGTGGAGGCTAGGCGGGGAAGCAAGAATGGCAATGGTAGGTTGGGAGGAAGCAAGAACAGCTACTGAGGAAGGAGGTGAGGTAGGTTTAGGGGAAAAGCACACGCTAGAAAGAGGGACACTAAGTACCATGAACAAGACAGCTGGAAAAAAACGTACACACTTGTGGAGTGCTTAACCAAAAAAAAGTAGCCCCTGAAAAGGGAGCAGTGGAAGCACACAAGTTAATGGTCCTTGCTGCAGGAGAGGGACAAACTCCAGAAGAGGAAGGAAAGCCCATGAACGCTGATGAATAAGAAGCAAGCAAATTAATGACAATAAGCAAACCGGTGGTAAGCACTGGACAGACTTTAAACTCACTGTAAGCTAACAGTGTGCGTCACAACAGACAGTGCATGTGCTTAGGCAAGACCTAAAAAGCGGTTGCAACGTTAAAATAGCATTACAAGGAGTTCTTAAAAAGTCCTGCTCTATAAATATGCTGAGGGCATGATTCCTTTTGCAACTAATTGTGAATGCTGAGAATCCAGGGATTGACCGACGAGCGACAGCTGACTTCCACCAATGGACTCACATTCACAGTAACCTACTTTTTAAATTAATTTAAAAAAAATACAAAATCGTCTATTTTTGCATTGTGGTCAGTATGCAGAGGTATCCTGGGCAATTGGGTACTCTCATAAGTGCCCTACCTGTGGTTTGCTGAGTGGAATGTGTCTAAAATGGACAGTTGCCACTTTGTGAACTAATAACACCTGCTTTGGCAGGTTGGTAACATGCCCCAAAGCATTGCTACATTGCACTGCAAATCTGAAGGCGAAGGGAGCCCCAGTTCACATCCTCTTCAACTCTTCTGATACGTAGTCACAATAAGTCGCAAAGTGTACTGTATGAATCACAAAGATATTTCCAACTTAGGAAGTACCTCTTGCTCATTGCAACCTGCTATTTTGCATTTGCAAAGTCTGTGAATTTGCAGACAGAGGCATTGCGATTGCGACTGTAAAACAGTTTAATAAATTAGGCCCTTGGTTGGGTTGCATATGCGGCAAAAATGTTGAATCTGTGGCCTAATGTTATCTACAAAACCATTAACAAATTTGAGTTTGTTTTAATTCAAGAATTGTGCCTTTTACTGCTAAGGGACAGCCAGAAAAATACAGAGGCAAACCGCCTTGTATTACAGTGTTCAAGTGGCAGAAAAGACACCCACTGGCCAGAAAGGCAAAGTAATGACACATCTTTCATTGCTTATTTTGTCACTGGTCCGTGATAATTCACATGGCTCTGGCTAGTTCGTGACCACATTCACTAGTAACGTTACGAGTCTGAAAGAGTGAAAAATTGTAAGTGCCTTTCAGTGCACAGCAGAATAGCAACATGAAATGCATTCCAGAGCACACTAAACCATGCTTTCATTCACGTAGTATGCAATGAATGTGTGGCATTCCACGGTGTAAACAGCCGACAAATGGCACATGCAGTCTGAAGGTGCCTCGCTGATGACCCTGCACACTGAGCCAGTACTGGCAACACTTTCCTCATGAGCGTGCACATTTTAAGGTCGAGCGAAGGCAGCGCATGCGTTGCTCTGCGAGCCATGCTGTACTGAAGTATGGACTTGAAGCCTGCCCACTTTCCGCCCATATTTGTCATTGGCTTGTGTCATTGTCCTTTGTAAATGCTGGCTTCTGATTCGTTCTTAGGCTTGTTAGTCCCTCCTTAGTACCGCCTTGTCTTCATTTGTAACCCCCCATGAGGACTGGCCCTTTTACTTCCGTTGTGTACGTCTTATTTACTCTGTAAGTACTATTTTCTTTGTTGGTTTCTCCTACTGCAGGCACTACATGTTTTCTGCAACATTCAGCGCACCAAGTACGCCATGCTCGCTTTCACAGGGCGCTTTTACTGAAAAAAGCATTTGTTTGTCAAGTTGACAAACCAATGCGTTTTTGGGTGAAAGCACCCCATTACGCGCTTTCACTTTATGACATTGTTCTGCATTCTGTCCATCAATTGTTGTTTTTGCATTTGTCACCCCGAGTGGGAAGGGTATGCTCAGACGTGAGTCCCTTGCTCTCCATGCCACTGGAATCAAGCTATCCTGGCTGACGAGGGCTGAAAGCCCGAAACCTGTCCTAGGATGCTTGTTTCCAGTCCAGGGAGGACCTGGCTTGGCAGTTCGGGCTGGACTGTTCCCATGGGGCACAGGGTCAAGACTGATTTGCATATGGCTGGGTTCAAACTGGAATGGCATGGTGAGCAAAAAAACGATGGATTTAGGCCCAGATCTCTGTACTGGGGTGAATGTATGACATTGTTCTGCATTCTGTCCATCAATTGTTGTTTTTGCATTTGTCACCCCGAGTGGGAAGGGTATGCTCAGACGTGAGTCCCTTGCTCTCCATGCCACTGGAATCAAGCTATCCTGGCTGACGAGGGCTGAAAGCCCGAAACCGGTCCTAGGATGCTTGTTTCCAGTCCAGGGAGGACCTGGCTTGGAAGTTCGGGCTGGACTGTTCCCATGGGGCACAGGGTCAAGACTGATTTGCATATGGCTGGGTTCAAACTGGAATGGCATGGTGAGCAAAAAAACGATGGATTTAGGCCCAGATCTCTGTACTGGGGTGAATGTATGACATTGTTCTGCATTCTGTCCATCAATTGTTGTTTTTGCATTTGTCACCCCGAGTGGGAAGGGTATGCTCAGACGTGAGTCCCTTGCTCTCCATGCCACTGGAATCAAGCTATCCTGGCTGACGAGGGCTGAAAGCCCGAAACCGGTCCTAGGATGCTTGTTTCCAGTCCAGGGAGGACCTGGCTTGGAAGTTCGGGCTGGACTGTTCCCATGGGGCACAGGGTCAAGACTGATTTGCATATGGCTGGGTTCAAACTGGAATGGCATGGTGAGCAAAAAAACGATGGATTTAGGCCCAGATCTCTGTACTGGGGTGAATGTGTGACATTGTTCTGCATTCTGTCCATCAATTGTTGTTTTTGCATTTTTCACTTTAATAGCGGCCGCGGACCTTCCTTTAGACATGGCTCATCTGAAGAAAGGGGCGTGGCCTCTATTTTTGTGAAAGCGCAGCATGTGGTGCTTGTAAACAACAAGCATTTTCAATGCCATAGGTCTTGCATTTTCGAAACTTTGACCTACACTCACAATACTCTTGTAACCGCATCTGGGTCATCACACTAGGAGCAGCTCTTTGTGGTAATTATTGTAAATTACTATGCCCTTTATTATTGCAGGTTTTTAATCACAAATAAAAGGCATTTTCATTTGCAGTGCCGAGTGCTCAAAATCTCTCAATTGCGAGACCTATTGCATTGCAAATGCTTGTTTGACAAGGTTTCGTGACGCAGCACTCTATATATGGCCTTTCTTCGACAAAAGATCAGAAGCGTTATAGACATACATATAAAGCATTTTCTTGCATGTAAATGCATGTTTCTGGGTTAGTAGTTCTTTCCCTGCATTCTTTCGCACTTTGGTTGCTAATTTATTTATTTACTTAGGTAAATGTATAACGCTAAATGAGATGAAAAATGCCTCTAAACACAGTGGGAATCACAAAATTAACCTCTGAGGAACTGCTGCCGGGCGCCGGCCCGAAGACGTTTGGGGATAAGAGGGAAGGAGATAATGGAAACAAAAATAAAAAAATTTAAAAAATCGGTTACAACGTTCTCTTGAAAAGTGCTGGAATTCCTTAAACTGTTTGAGGTCCGCTGTTAGCCCTTGAATATATAGTTGGGAGTTGTAGAGGTTTGCACCCATTACCCCAAAAGAACTATAACCAGCTTTGAGTATCATTTGTTTTTTTTAAAGAATTGGTTGATTAATTATTGCCAAAGACATATCATCAAAAGGCAGCCTTTTCTCTGTAAAAACTGTTGTGTTGAAACAGCACAATAGTTATACTGTTACAAAAGGAGCAAATATGTTGTGAATACGGTTTATTGAGCTAAACGTTAATATTCATAACACCTTGTTATCCTTGTGGCCTGGATAACTAGGTCAGCTTGCTGTGACTATGCGGATTTGCGAGTGAGCTAGAACTTACAACAGTTATTCGTTGAAGAAAAGCAGACAATAAATCACATTTTCACCAACAAGCCCGAGAAATTGAAGTCCAGACACATCTGGAGTAAAGGAAAATCCAGTCTGTTTTGCTAATAGTCATTTATTTAATGGTGAAGATGTGAGACAGGCAGTCGCCCATTGATCCGCCAGACACACACGAAAGCACACAAAGATGCCAATCAGGGGAGACAGGGAGACAAGAAGCTGCACAAATAGCAATGGAATAATGAATTCCCTGCGAAGACTCCACTGTTGTAAGTCAACAGGATATGCAGGATAACTTACCTGGGGGTGGGGGCTGTTAAGTGCTACAGATGCACATGTGGACATGACCAGTGTCTCCCTGATTGTTTTCCCGATTAGAGCGACGAGAGACAAACACTACCATCAACAAAAGATACTGGAGACCAATAAATACTACCATACAAGGGAGACTGCTGTAAAAACACACGCTCTCATGGAGTACTTAATGGGAAAGAAAAAAGATTTCCTGAAAAGCGAGCATTTAGGGAAGAATATGAGGAGCCAATCAGAGAGGTGGTAAGGAGGCTAGGCTCCACGGGAGGATCAATAACATGCTGGAGGGGCTGGAACAAATGAAGCCAATAGAAAGCAAACAACTGTGAGCGACAAAACGCAGAGACAGTTGGGAAGCAATGGGCCGAATGCATTCTTAGGTAAGCTTTCAGCATGTCCCCAGTTTGCGTTTCTAGTCTTGGAGACCATTCTGGCAAAATGCCGGATTGTTCACTGGCTGCACCCCTATTGTCCAAATGAGAGGGCATGGGAACGGCATTAGTAGAATGTACCTCAGCTAAACTATCTCAAATTAGGGCTACCAGAAAAGAGAACAGTCACAGAGGATTTGGCCGACTTTGCTGAAATAATATTTAACTTCTCAGACCTCCGTAGACTCTGAGGTGGGGCTCGGCCGGTGATGCACGCATCTGTACCCTGGCAGTGTCGGAATACTAGTGAGGACAGTGAAGACATGTGCATGGTGAAATACTATTATAAAATATTATGTGGTGAAAGGTATCAGAAACGATGGGGAAGAAAAAACGATTTTTCATGTCTCTTCCCCTTACAACGTGCACTTGACAATAAGAATTTCTAACGTATTTAATGTTTATCGAATATAGACATTTTATAAGAAATGTATTATTCTTATACGATTTGCACCAATGATCAAATAAAAATAAAAAATCGTATAAGAAAAATACTAATGGAAGTTTCTCTATATGGTATTAAGTTAATGCTGCGCTAGTCGATTTCAATTGTAAAAAAAAGTGAACACTTAAGCTTCGTTCTGTATTTTTGCCTCTAAAGGCGTAAACGTTTTACAGATCTACCAGAAACTCGGGAAAGACAATTATTGGAGGGTTAGATTGAGCTCTTCGGTTCATGGCGTTCGAAGTTGGTATGAGTCTCGTAGTTGAACAAGGCTGATAGGGCGACGGGCAGCTGAGCAGTGCAGGATCTTACGGGAGGTTCTGCTTCAAAAAGTGTTGCATGCGTATATAATTGTTGTAAGGAGGCGTTTTAAAAAAATCACACGGTTTTCCTGCTTGACAGCAAATTTCAACCGAATACACTAAGGCACTTTTTCCAACCAAGACTGACCGAGGATGTTTTCCCCCTTATGTAGTGATTTGGATTGATCAGAAAGATGTCTTAATTTTAATATTGGAACTATGCCGCCATCTAGTGGCTGTACATGAGACTAAATACTTGTGACTCGCAGTATTATTTTATTTATGCTTTTGTATCCCCACTGCGGCAATTTGTATATTTTTTCTAATGTGAACGATTTCAAATAAATTAGTTTTTCCACCGGCGCTCCCATCAGGAAAATTATCTGCCCGGCTCAGAATAGTTGTAGGGCTCCTTGAAGTCTTTCGATTTTTCACATTGTACACTGTCTTCAGAGTTGAAACCTAAGACATCAACTCGAGTTGGTGCTTCAGGTTACGCATCAAGAAACTCTATATTTATGTCACAAAGGAGAGCTTAGGTATGTATGCGTGCCCAATTTGTCAATTATCATTGTGTATTTCTTTTGACGTTTTAATAAGTACCTGATTTTAATAGTGAACGTGCTACTTTAATGTTTTGGTCTGCTTTATTACTGTGATTAAAGTATCCATTTTAAAGATTGACTAGCAACCACTCTCATTCTTTTGCTAAACAATGTGGTTCGCTTTCACTACATTTATCCCTGGGGTGGGCTGTAGGTGTTGCAGGGTGGATATATCTGCTGCCACAAACGTATGGGTGTTATCAAAATATTTATAGGTAGTTTCTCACCCTGAAACTGGTTGAAGGCATACTGCTGATAACGGCAAGTGAAAATCAGTTTAATGGATGGGCAAACGGAAGTGACCCCCTTAAACTTAGTATTTTTGCCATAGAAAAAACATGTTTTCTTTGTGGAGGAATACAAAAAAAGGTTAGCAAGTGTAAAAGTTATATATATTTTTATTAATGCCCAATAAGAAAAGTGCGTCGGTTACATTTTCATATACGTAAATGTTTTTGTAGAGCATGGATCGGTGTTTCCTCGTAATTCCTTCCCAGGGCTCGTCTATATAGGATGCCTCACCAGTAACCACCAAGATTGGAAATATACTTTCTCAGATTAAGAAGATCCTTAGAGACCCACCTCTTTTACCATGTGTTAGATTGAGCATCAGTGCTGCAGTGCGATTCCTAATCATGTCCACTAAAATGCCCCAGTCCATGTCACTTTCTTTATCCAGGCTCCTCCCACTTTTGCTCCTAATAAGGCGTTATCATAGTGGTGGGTCATATTCTAGGGTGGATCTCTTCCAACACTCTCCTTCTCATTTTGGATGATCGCGTAGTTCCTTTTACTGGATTCCTGCCAGTGGTCTCTGTTGCAACCGCTGCTTGTATATGTACTTCAAGCCAAAAGCACTCTGAGGCCACCATTAGAAAGTCAGGGGTACTTTACAAAAACCCTAAGTAAAATGTAAAAAGAAAAATGGAATTGTGAGTAGAGGCAGGTCACCAGCGCACAAACTCCATTGTCTGTATGTAGCCCAGTGACTTTCCTACTTAAAAGTAATACTGTTTTTTTTAAAAGGGACATCCATTTGTAGCTAAAGGCAACTTGAATGTGGCGTTGATAAAAGTTAGTGGTACATTTTTAATATCCTTAAGCAGAGGCAAAATTATCTAGGAAACAAATGTCTGGGTGGAGTAAAGAAAGAGGGCACATCAGTCTCAGTTGTAAAACGCGGGAAGAGTCCTGTTGTAGCAATGACCCAATTTGCAAATGAATTGCAAAAAAATTACGTGTTCCTAAATGTTTTAATAAATTACTTGTTAATTTAAAGGTTGATAGTGCCTAGAATGTCTTTCCTATATGTTGGCTTATTACAGTGACTGGAACACTTTTGTCGTGGAGCCATTGTATTGAAGCAATTTCACCAGAACCAATGTGCAACAAATCAATGAACATTTGTTCCACCTGACTACATTCCTTTAGTGGACAGGTTACGCTTGGTCTATGCGCACGCCTAGGCATCCCAATGTAAGGACTGAATAAGAGCGGTGAAAGAAGTAAACCCTGAAACACCCAAAAGGAGGTCAGTGAGGGATTTGACATGAGAACATAAGTATGGAGTCTCTCCATCTAGTCAGTTGAAGATGACTTAAAAACATAGGGAAAGATGTGCAGATTTGTCACTCAAGGAAGCCCTTTCAACAGGATACCATTCACCAACATGTTAAAATCTAGAAAAAGTTAGTAAAGGTCAGAATGTAGCTCAAGCCTTAATTTGAACGAGCAATTATATTTTTTCCCATAGCAAATTGTATACCTAGAGTCTCTTTGTAATTGTTTCTGCATTTGTAATTGTGCAACCAAGCAAATTTCCTAGTAGAGATATGACAGATTTATGTTAGTACTGTGATGATTTTTTTTTAATGAAGTGGAACAGGAGGCAGCGGCAGTTACTCAATAGTGAGATATGCGGAGGAAGATCAGAAGGAATTTGATTTGTTAGAAACTTTTGCTTTTAGGCTCTGCCCATTTTATACTATCTAGATGCCAAGCTTCAAATGTTGTGGCCTTCCAATTCATGGTAATTGCGTGTTTAGTCAGAAAGAGAGCAAGATTAACAAATCGACATATAAACTTGGGTGTTTTTTTGGGGAGTGGGGGGGAAATGTTACGGTTCAGTTGTTGAATTTGATCCAGCTGAATAAAATTCTAACAAATCTAGGCTTTGTTGTTGTTTTTGGCCCACTCTGAGTTCTATGACTGTACATGTAAGTAGGAGGAAGCATATCTAAGACTTATGGAATGAAAGTTTTGAAAAACACCTATTGGATCATTGCCCTGTGTATTTTCTGGAATACCATAACTTCTGATTTTATTTCTTCCATTTCTGTTTTCAAGATCCGCAGTGTGATTTTGGCATGCTGCAGTCTCTGCTTGTAAGTTGTTATTTTTAGTAGACACCTTGCAAGTCACTCATTCTTTGCTCCACATCTGTAACTTCTGTGTCCATAAAAAGACAATTTTTCATCCAACCCTTGCAACCTTTTATTATTTTCTTCCATGTAAGGTTTTAATGCTCACAATTCTTCTAGAATGTGTTCCATTAAGATCGATGTAGGTGAGTTAACCGAAGAGGGTAGTTCTTCGTTTAGTCTTTTATACATTGCTATTGTTGTAGACACTTTGATAGAAGAAGGATACTTAGGAATTACTACAGGCAGAGGGTCTGGTGTCTGAGAAGGAGTATCTTCCATGTTATTGAAATCCAGAGAAGCAACAGTTAATTTAGAAATGATGTGCCCTTTAGGTTTAGAGAGGAGCTTTCTATATAATTCCAACTTTCTCGTTTTCCCAATAAGTCAGTTCAAATGAATATTCATTTGTGAGAAAAGCAGGATGATAATTCTCCTCTTTATCGTTTTGAATATCGTTTTCTCAGCTGCTCATAGTCTGTTCCAACCTGCTTAGGTTCCTTGCAAGCTACTATGCTTACCGGGCATAGCAGTGTTGGGAGACTGGATCAAGGCTTAACATGCTTTAGCAGAGTAATAACAATTCCAAAGTTGTAGGGATTTACAGAAAACTCTCTGGCTCACCTTTTGGATAAGGATGGTCAATCTAAAAAATGTACTGTATCTCTGCCAGATTTGCTCAGAGATGCAGAAGTGAACACAATGTGTGCAGTAAAGTTAAGTGTTAAACTTGATTCAAACAAGTATATTTCAACAAATAGAAAAAGGCACTAAAAAGAGACATTACATGTGAAAATTAGAGAAAGCGAATAGAGATGGCATTAAACATTATGAATTACATTCTGTTGGAGCTTTTATCACCACAAAAGTCTGAAGGTCCATTCAATCTGTAGAGATTAGAAAAGTTAAACATATTAATTCATGCACCTGCCTAGTCCTGAGTGGACTATGTTGGCCTGGAAATAGACAGTGGGCATTCTGGAAACATTCTAAGGATATAAAGGCACTCCCTCTTTTCCTCTGCATGCCAGCAGATCATTAGCCCCTTTGCCCAGGGCCCCACATGTAAATGGCTTTTTGAGTGGAGGTGATGCGCTTCTAGGCACTCTCTAAGATAGGCAGCTGATCAAGATAGTTGGCAATACAGTGCAAAACTGTTTATGCTATGAAAGTATCTTTCAAGATTATCTCTACCAACACTACTGAAACACTTTCAAAAGTAGCAACTTATGGAAGCTGACTTATTTTAAGATTGCTGTATTACTCTGAAAGGGGTGG
This sequence comes from Triturus cristatus, assembly GCF_964204655.1. Lineage (NCBI taxonomy): Eukaryota > Metazoa > Chordata > Amphibia > Caudata > Salamandridae > Triturus > Triturus cristatus. Next base: position 317,273,056 of record NC_140595.1, read on the forward strand.
GGAACCTTTTTTGGGAAAAGGGTCATGAAGTCTTTACTGAGCCTTTTCAAGAAGAATCACAGTTTCTTGAAGAATATGAACCTTCCAGCAACTAAAACTATTGAGAAGTTCTCTTGATTGTCCTTTCTCATAAATTAACAGCGCCAGGCTAATATGAAAAGAAAATCATGCCATTCTGGCAAATTACGTTATGTCCATGTACTGCAGAGTGTAATTGTGTGCAATACAAAGTAACTTTTTAGCCTCCTAGACAGCAGTAAGCAATGGAAAGGATGGGTTAACCAACAGTCTCCCTCGTCCACCAATGTAATGAACAATAGCTCAACCACACACAAGTCCACGTTCATTGGCGACTTCCAAGTTGCGTCACCAATTCATGACCCCAGCACACACACTCCTATGGACATAAGGACTTGGCAACAATTAATCGCCATGCTTGATTCTACTGTTAAAGCGATACAAAAGGGGATGATGGACAGAGTGTCTGAGCAAATCAAACACTCACCCCCAGGTCAACCGATCAGGGTTTAATCCATCCTGTTAAGGTACTGGAAAATCAGTCAAAATAAGTTCAATATCCAAATTTCATTATTAGAGACGCTAGCCCAATACACATCATCTATTGACTGTCGCTTTGAACGCCTTAACGCCACTGTTAGTAGTTAACTTCTAAATACTCATAACCCACCAATGTCCGCGGCACCCAGCACACAAGAGTGTGTCTGCGCAATCTTGATGGACAAGCTGTTTACTCTGCCCTCCCAAATGGTCGACCTTCTTCAGGAAGTTAGACTGATAGGCAAAGCACAGCCCTCCCAAGTCACTCCTCATATTACCCTGCTACCATCAGCTTTGCCAAGCATGCCCGCACAACCACCAGCACCTGCAACAGTGGACTCCTCCACGTCAGCCCTGATATCAAACAACTTTGAGGAACTCAGTGTGGAGATGCATCCTACTCCCACTAATCTACAAAAACTAGATAATAACAACACAACAAATTATGAAAGCAGATAATACCGTACCACCCAATATTGCACCAAACCTACCAATACACTTTGATAATGTTATCATCAGTCCATCTAGCACCCCCTCGCTCAAATTTCGAAGTGCAAGAGATAACATCTCAGGAAATTAAATAAAAAACAGGATCAGATCAAGAGAGCGGCAAGCCAGGTCTCCACAATTAAAAACCGTTTTTCAAACCACCAAAGAAGAGGCCCATGCAGAGCCAGATGTAGCTCACATCTCCAATCCTCAGGAAGAGGCTCTTTGAGCTCCCTCTCCAGTTCTTTCAACAACACATTTTTGAAAGACCGGCATCCGTAAACTCAGATGACATTAGGGATCACTGACAAAATATCGAGAAGGAGAATATCGACCTTCCAAAATATCGAGGAAAAAATATAGAATGCCAAAATATCGAATCCCTATCTACAAACAGGTAAGTACAAAAATATAGAATCCAAAATATTGTTGGAAAAAGTATAGTTGGTCAAAATATTGAATTTTTTAAATGTCTTAAAAGTAATGTAAAATTAATGAAATAATACATATAATTAACTAAAACATACTTAAAAAAACTTAAATAACTTTAAAATTAATAAATAATTAATGTAAGTAAAAAAAATGTTTTAAAACATATATATTAACATAATATTAATTAAAAATATTCAATATTTGTTGCGTAGGATAGCGGGCGGGTAAAATGTACTATTACCACTCCAGTAAGTGCAATAGTAGGGAAAGCGTTGGATAGCGGGAGGGTAAAAATGACTATTCCCACTCCAGAGAGTGCAACAGTAGGGAAAGCGTTGGATAGCGGGAGGGTAAAATTACTATTCCCACTCCAGAGAGTGCAATAATAGGGAAAGCATTGGATAGCGTAGGGGTAAAAATTACTACTCCCACTCCAGTGAGTGCAACAGTAGGGAAAGCGTTGGATAGCATAGGGGTAAACATTACTATTTCCACTCCGAAGAGTGCAACAGTAGGGAAAGCGTTGGATAGCGTAGGGATAAAAATTATTATTCCCACTCCACTGAGTGCAATAGTAGGGAAAGCGTTGGATAGCGTAGGGGTAAAAATTACTATTCCCACTCCAGTGAGTGCAATAGTAGGGAAAATAATAATTAAATATTTTATTAAAAATAAATTATTAATACCAAAAAAAGTATTAAAATTCATTACCAAGCACACAATATTTAATAATGAATTAATTATAAATACCATTTTTTAAAATTATCTATTAATTAATTAACAACTAATTAATTTTCAATACCAAAAATTAATAAATACAAATAATACCAATTAATAATTCATTATTAATAAATTAATTATCAATATACAAATATTTCAATAATTAATTATTTACAATTAAATTACTTCCCACCATATTCCCCTATAAACCCACAACTCGCTACAAATAATAAATTAATACAATTAACATAATTAGCAATTAAACAATACAAATTAATTACCAATTAATACAAATTATTTACCAATTAATAATTAATCAACAACCAATTAATTTTCAATACCAATTAATAATTACTTAATAACAATTAAATTACTTCCCACCCTATTCCCCTATAAACCCACAACCCGCTACAGAAGTTAAACGCAAAATTAAATTAAAAATAATTAATAATTCCTAAAAATTATTATTTAATGTACTATAATTAAATTACTTCCCACCCTAATCCCCTATAAACCCACAACCCGCTACGGAATTAAATTTCACAAAAATTAAATAACATAAAATTCATTACTTTAAAAATATTCAAACCTACATTCCAAAATTAATACATACTTTTAACACATATACTGACACTTAAAACACTATAAAAAAATCGATATTTTTAACAACTATATTATGACTGTCGATATTACTTCTATATCATGTAAATCGATATTTCTTACCTGATTTTCGATATTCTTCACCACTATATTTTGGCAATTCGATATTCTGCCCATTCTATATTAAAAACTCGATATTCTGTCCAGTCGATATTTTTTTTCTCGATATTATGACTGTTTACCGACATTAGTCCACCACTTTCAGTAGCACAAGAAGCACAATTTAAACCAGGATCCCTCAAAGTGAGGCAGCACCAGTGAACCCTCATGCGGCAGATTCTTCTCCGTCTCTCTGCCGACACCTCTAGGAGTTTATTCCCTCTACCATCAAAAGGATCAAATTTCACTCAACCAGCTCCCCCAAGGCTGTATTCCAACATTCTCACCGCTCCCGATCACTATCAGTTTAACAAAATACCTGGTCCCTCTGTCAAATTTCAAATACGCATCTGGATTCTTAATGAACAATTGTATGGTCCGCCAAAGCTTCTGATCAACCCCGGTACAGATTCAGCGCTTAACAGCATTGTCCAAACCGATTCTACCTTAGACAATCTGGCACCTGGAGTACACCTCTCAAGGTAATAGCGACAAACATTGTCAAACGTCTGGCCTCGCACTCAAATCTCTGTCACTTAAGCTCTGATAACATAGTTGCTATACAGTTCATCCCTTCATATATACTGGCTCACAAGGAATCAACTGTATTGAAATGATCTACCCACTCAGCAGTCAAAACAATCTGTGAAAATTATAAAATCTTAGAAGTGTGGGGCATATTGTTAACTCTTCCAGCAAAGCCTTGGAGTTTTGATCCATGTTGATGGAAAACCTGTTCAAAACATGTCTTACCACCGAATCCATAGCTTCATCCTGGTGAGGATCGATCTTATTTTATAAAAAGGGCACAGAGGTGAGTCCTGACAGCTACCGCCTTATAGCCCTCTTGGGTGTTGAGGCCAAATATTTTGCCTCTCTTTTTCTGGAGGACTTGGATGCATGAGGAAGCTCAAAAAACTTGTTATCTCTAAACCGAAGTGGGTTCAGACCCATCTTGGGCACTATAGACCACCTAGTGGCCATCAGGATGTTGGTGACAAAGCAGATAAGGAAAAAGGAGTTTCTTTATTGTTGCTTTGTGGATTACAGCAAGGCTTTTGATCATGTCAATCATCAGCTGTTCTGGTCCAAACTCAAAGCCTGGGATACCCCAGAAGCACTACTTTGTGGAATTGAATTGCTTTACTCCGACACTTGGGCCCAGAGCAAATCTGGGAAACAACACAGCAGTCTCCAAAAGTGTAAAAATTGAACAAGGCGTTAAACAAGGGTACGTCTTAGCTCTAGCCCTTTTTAATTTGCTTATGTGCGATCTGGGACCCGCGCTGGATTCAATAATCAGTGATGCACCAAAATTGGCGTATCACGCACTAACTTCACTGCTCCATGCAGATGACGTAGTCCTTTTAAGTCGAAAAGCTATGGGGCTACAAAGGCTAAATAATGTCTTACACACGCATAGCAGCTTAAACGGAATGATGGCAAACTTTGAAAAAACAAACGTGATATTTGCAGAAAAAGGGAAAAAAGAAACGGTTGCTTAGCTCCTGAACAACAGCTGCCTGATTACATCAAATACGTATACATACTTGGGATGTTGGCTGAATGACAAAGGAGGCCATTCATTTAATCTAAAATCATTTAAAACCAAAACTTGATTTGATACAATTTGCTTTTCAAGCCACCCTCAAGCACACAAAACACCCTACCCTCAAACCTCTACTGAACACAGTTAGGGCCAAACTCATCCCCACACTTGAGTACAGCGCAGGAGCCTTCCCAGGGAAACTGGACACCTTTTTGAATAACGCTCAGAGCGCTGGTTTCAGATCACTGTTTAAGCTCCCTCACCATAGCTCATCAACCCAGATCAGGTTAGAGTTCATGCTGAGCCATCAACTCGTGGTACAGAAATCCAGTCATTTGAAATATATGCACTCAGCACGTGCTGCAAAAGAAGGCACTTTGAAGAACTTAATTTGGCTTTACGTTTTTTCTACAAATTTTCTGGTGCCCCAAGACCCTTGCAAGAATGTCTTCCTTGAAGCCTCGGAACTTAAAGGCGAGACAGCTCTGGAAAATGAACCTGCCTCACCAGCAATTCAGAACAGCTGTAAACAAAGAGGTTTATAGGAGATCTTTTGCATCTGATCTCCAGACCCTTATGAGTAGAAAACACATGGACTTGGTCTTCAGGAGCTACGACCAAAGAGGGGTTCAAAAATACATCACTGAATTATTCTCATTGGTTGCAAAGTCAAGTATTGCCACCTTAATATGTGTTGTTTCTCTTCATTAGACTTTCTGCCTTCATGGGCGTGGCGCCCTAGCAGTAATACGTGCCGACTTTGTGCCCTGCTTCCGGAATCCCTACCACACCTGCTCTATATATGGCCAGTGTCATGTCATGAACGCAGAAGTTTTATTCGCCGCTTCTAGATTAAATAAGGGACATGGACAATACAGGCTGGCGTCAACCTCCTCCTGAACGATGCCTACCTACCCACAAGTAATAGTCAGCGTGCAATTTCTGGACAGAGTCGACAAATTAGTAATGAATTATGCTACACGCCCAATCCCTCCTTTAAGGCCCTAAGTGCATAACCCTGGCGTGCGTCCAAAGTCACGATAATGTTGAGCACGGCACTTTGATTTAGCACTTTAAATTATTTTCTTGGTCCCTGTCCATTTCGTATTTTCAGAAAGTATGAACAGCAATTAAATGTTATTATGTTTAGCTCTAAAATTGTTAAATGAAGAACGTTTGCTCTACAATCATTGAGAGCTACATGAACAAATTGCCCTCTTTCGTTATCCTCTGTTTTATTTTTTATCTATCTTGCCATCCCATATATTTACTGTCCATTTTCTGATATTAGAAAAATTTTAATGACAGCTGCTTGCTAACTCTCTGCACACTTAACAGTAGCGCACAGGGCTTTGTTTCAGCACTTTCATGTAATTCTTGACCTTCGACCAATTTTTTGCTTTTTAGAAAGTATAAACAATAATGCAAACGTTTTTATGCTTGGCTCTAGTTGTTTTAAATTAACAATTTGACCACAACTACCGTTAGTAGGCTAGACTACTTTGTGATTTCTTACCCTCCAGCTACGGTTATTGGAAACTGTTATGTGGTTAGTTAGTGAGGCCTAGTTGAATACATCACTAAATGTCCTGATACCGGAAAGATGATTCGCACATTTGCACGCTAGGTGCCATTGGCGTCTTAACTTTTCATGAACTGACTGCGATGGACACGGTGACATTGATTTCATTCCTTTACAGTATTTTATCATACTGTCACCTTAATGGACTTTATTGTCGAAATAAAGTATTTAAACCACAAAAGCTTGTAGGGCTCCTACAAACCATAACAATGTAAAAGGAAACAAATATGCACCCAGAGTCATCAAGTACTTTGACTTTTACATGTCCCTTTCCTGTCACATTACATCCCAATTTCTGTAGTATGGTCTTAGTTGGATCCTACCTACAGAATTCTGTTTGGACCTCGTGTTTGAGGTGTTGTTGCTGCAATAAATGTATCTGAAAGAAACACGTTAGTTAGATTCCTCACCGTAGAATATCCTCAGGCGTCAGGCTGGATCCAGAATGTTTTGTCAGCAATACCCCTGCGCGTCGCTAGGCGTCGCCTGCGGCTCCGCGTCCGTTGTCGGCGTAGTGCGCCAAGATGATGTCGTCAGAGTACTTCGACGCCGCCCTCGTGCGCTGACGTCAGTTCTTCTTTTTTCCACGCCAGACAGCGCCGATCCGAGAAGAGCTTACCCCTTAGTAATTTTTTGGCTAAACTTTTTGACTCTTTTCGTCTACTTGTCGACTCGACTCTGGTGCCGGTAGGATGCCCGGGTTCAAACCCTGCGACTCTTGTCACCGACTGATGTCGGTTACGGGCCATCATCGCCGGTGCCTGTTCTGCTTGGGGGCCGACCACGATTCCGAGTCGTGCCTCGACTGCCGGGTTCTGAATTCGAAGGCTAGGCGGGAGCGGTACCACAAGCTCCTGGAGTACCGGCAGTCGGCTCCGTTCACGGTCCCGGTCGAGGAGGAGGTCGAGGGACCAGTCGCAGAGCCGCAGTCATCACCACTCGTCCGCTACCAAGTCTTCGGGTAAGTCGAAGCATGGTTTGAAGTCCAAGAGGCGACATCGCTCTTCGGGCTCCCCTCGCCGGTCGCGTGACTCGGCTGAGGGCTCGGGTGGTACCACCCACACGGCTCCGTCGGAGCTGCAGGAGTTCGTCCGTCCCCATACCCGCCGGTCCCTGGGACTGACGCGACTTCGGCGGAGATCAGTGCCTTCCTCGGCCATGAGAGGCCTGGCTCTGCTGTCGACACCTGCTGGCGCGGCTTCGGGCCCCGTGGGCTGGACTGGGGGGGCCTAGCGGGCCGGCGGCTCCGGCCCCGGCGCAGTCGTCGACTCCGGTCCCGACGCCGCAGGTCCCCGCGGGATCTAGACCTGGATCCCAGGCGATGCCAGTCGACCTCACGACCCCTCCGCCGGCGTCGCTTCCGGTACCACCTCCGGCGCCGCCTTCGGACGACGCCGTTCCCTGGTTCATTCCCGGTCCGGGCCCGGCGTCAGAGCAGCGCCGCCCGGCGCCATGTCCGACGCCGATGGGTGGCAATCTCATCTTTCGCCCAGCTCCGATCATTCCACCTGTCTACCAGTAATCGGATGACGGTGACGACTGGGAGGGGTCTGAGGACCCTCTGGCCTTGCAGGCCAACTTATCACAGGACTGGGCAGATGAGCTGGGGGATGCCAGTGGTCTGGACACCTCCCCTGACACTGGCTTCATCTCTCCTCCGACTGTGGCTTCGGAAGAGGGTGCTGCATTTTCCGTGGTGCTGCGCAAGGCGGCCGAAGCCCTTGGGCTGGAGCTGCCTGCTGTGGCCGTGAGGACTAACCTCCTCACTGAAGTGCTCCAACCGTCAGCAAGCTCCTCGGAGCCTCTGCTGCAGTTTAATGAGGCACTCGTGGATGTTCTGAAGGGCACTTGGTCCAAGCCCTCCACAGTACCTCCTGTAGATCGGAACGTGTCCCGGCGGCACCGCCCTGCACCGAGCGACCCCAGCTTTCTGTCCCAACACCCCACGCCCGAGAGCCTGGTTATCCAGGCCTCTACTTCCCAGTCCTCCTTCCCGTCCGCTCCCCCAGATCGGGATTCCAAGAGGCTTGAACAGTTCGGTAAGAAGCTGTTCTCTTCTCTTAGTTTGGGACTGTGGTCTTTGAATACCGCTTGCCTCTTGGACCGTTACACTCACTCCCTGTGGGATATGGTGGAGGACGTGCTGCCCCAGTGTCCGGAGGAGGCCCGGACACGGCTCACCCAGGCTCTTGCCGATGGGCGGGATACAGCGCAACATGCTATCCGATGTGGACTAGACACTACGGACTCGCTGGGTAGGGCGATGTCAACTGTTGCAGGGATTCTGCTTATACACAGAACTATGCGTAGAACCCCAGGACCTCAGTGAGTTGTGGTGTACCAGAAACTCACCTCAGAACCCAGAACCCAGTATCCGGCTAGCATAAGTGTCCCATTCGTTATCCAAGATTTAGCTCGGCGGTCCCAATGAAAAGACAACCCAGAACAAGCGACTCAGTACATACTCAGGAATGGTGGGAATCGGAAATACCTGTTCGTATATTATTCTCACATCAGTCCACAACAAGAATCAACAGAGACACGGTGAAAATAAAAAGAGTTTATTTTTATAGACCACGTGTCCTAATATGCAGTACTTTGGCTAATACAAGCAGACAAATGATTAAAATCAAAACCATCAGCATAGTTACAATTCCATAGAATATAAAAGGGGTGATCATGTTATAATGACAGTGGATACTACCACCTTCCCTTTACTAAGAAGCTAATATTATTATTAGACTAACAGAAAGTCTCTTAGGCTTGAATAGGGGACCCCATACCTCAAAGATCAGCTTAGTGAAATCACATCACAGGAGCATCAGGAGTCTTCTCGCAGGAAGGCTCGTCTTCGGTCTGAATAATAAACGTGATGTCCGTGATATTAAAAGCACCAACTTTCAGGTATGTGCAGCTGCTCGTGTGTTATGACTAAATAGTGGGTCGATCAACCTAGAGTGGAAAACATGCATTGTCTAACAACTCAGACTGTTTGTCACATCGTGTGCAGACCAAGGTCGCTGCGCAGAGCTCGGGATGGTAACAACAGATTGCTCTCGTGTGAGGCAAAACTCGAGTCAGCAGTTTGTTTAAGCAATAACATGTGAACGCAGTGTCGTGTGCAAAAGCAGCAAGATGGCTTTCTAACTTCTAACGTGGTTATGCTAACTTAACAATGTATGTACGTATTAAGGGAGTCCTTACTACATGCCCCCTTGATCGAAGCACTACGTAGTATGCAAGAAAAGAGAGAACGCAGAGTTCAAGCGCGACAGAGCAGAACAAGGCGTATCCAATTTAAAAAACACTGATCAGTTCAGGCAAAGTCCGAATAGGAAAAAACCAAAAGTGGAAGGAAAAAACAAAAAAAAAAAAAAACCTCAAACCTGCCGTGTGGGGTGAAAAAATGAAAAAAAACGCCTCACCGGGCAGAAGTGCAGACGTACAGGGACAGTTCAAGACACGTGAGGAAAACACAGTGGACGATAGTTCACTCAATCCATGAAAGTATATGCAGCATATGTGGCCACTGCTTCCAGCAGAAAATCATTGGCACGGCCACTGAAGGTTTCAGCCATCCAGTTAAGCAAAGAAAAAGAACATACGTGTTCTTCTATTAGCGGAGCCTCTAGCACCATCAGAGGGCAACCAGCCTGTACTTCCAAATAACTCATATCCAAGAAGTCATATGCCGCTCTCACGATGTCCCAATTACCCAGGATACCATGCGCCGCACCGCAGGCCATAATCCGAACACCAGAACAGGCAGACTCGTGAGACACTAAGGGCCTCATCAGTCGATCATAATCCGGGTCCGGAGACACCATGTTGGATAAGCACAAATCCATAGGCCATTCAAAGGGACAATCTAGGCAGTGGAAGACAGGTTGCACGCAGGTGAAGTAGGAATACCGGAAGGATAATCCATATGCCAGGCTCAAAGTCGCCAACGGCAGGACACCATAGTAATCAAGCATCCTGTCACGAAGAAGCTGCAGGCGGGACAGGCTGTCGTGTGGCACAGAAAGAGCAGCCATTCCGCAAGATGAAAAGTAAAAGCAGCACACCTGCCACTAGCGCCAGAATTAACGGGACACCTCCAAAGACGCTCGAGAAAATAGAATGAAAAAATGCCGGAATCACACCAAAAATAGTTTGGAAAGAGGTCACGAGGCCCGAGCCAACAAGTTTAAAAAAATGAGCCAGGCCAGTCGTGGACGAGGCATTGAAAATTGTTTGGATCAAAGCTCCAAAATGCAGGGGGAGGTCAGTATTCAAAAGCGCCTGTACCTCAGTGCGCGTATTTGCTACGTGATGGACAAATGTTTCCCGGGACGAAGTCAATGGCACCTCCTTTTGGGACAATAGCGCTCTTATTCTGCTCATCTTGTTGAACTCTGCTTTCAAGGTTGGAATCGAAGGCCAGATGGAAGCATCCAGCCTCCCATGCGGGGGTGGAAACAGGACGTTATTGCAGCAGACAACCCTCTGTGATACAGTTACTATATACGGGATCCCTACTAACATCCCGCAGCAAGCTTCATTGTTTAAAATTAAATAACTACCGTTCGCAAGCAGCGTGAAAGATGGCGTAATCACTGGTACCGGGATACCTTTGAGGACGCAGGCCAAATTCGGAGCGTGTACATTACAAGCGCCGTGTAATTGAATGTGCCTACATACAACAGAATGATCAGGTGACGTTGTACATTCTTCACCCTTCAGATAAACCTCAGTACCGTCCCTTGTACATCTATACGTAAAGGGGAGGGACCAGACTTCATGTATGAAAGCGGTACCCAGCTGTTCATATCTACCCAGAGCATAGTGTTTCATACAAGATGTAAACTTAAAAAGTGCGAACGGTAGAGTTATCAATCCGTGTAAGAGCCACACAGCGGAGTCGACTTCCGCTACAGAGAAAGGTAACGGCTCCAATTTTTCAATATGTAGCAAGGAATATGTAGCATCCTTCATGGACATGAACTGCTGCTTGTCAGTTAGGTTAAAGGGAAGAAATAACGATGTTGTATTCAGATAGTCCCAAGGGACCTTCCCTGCCTTCAATGTTTGTAATGTCCATGCAAACTGCATAACAGAACGCAACTGGTTCTGACCATGATACAACACAGACATATCATCCTGCACAATATCCACAATTGAAGAAACAATATTATCTAATGTATAAATGCGAGAAGAAAGAGTGTTAATGCTGTTATCAATAACTGCTAATACTTTTTCCATATTAGCCTGATCAATAGCTCTCAATCTTGAAGCTGCCTCAATTTGCGACAGTTTCCATACTTCGTTGTAAATAGCATACGCCCATCTCTTGGATCTGCCACTAGAGGACCTTTAACAAAATCATTCAAATCTATTTTGTCATGTAACTTTGATAAATGAACTTTGACAGATGCCAAGGTGGAATGTCGCAGCCAGGACTGACATAATTTCCCTACAGAGTATGTAGTTACTGTATGTGACGACTCAAACCGGGGGTCCACGGGATCTTGAGTATACCCCGGTTTCAGTCCTAGAAAACGACGTTGACAGGTATCAGAACTGCTTTGCCAAACTAACCATCCCTCACTATTAAATTTCGAAATATTGAAAGATGAATTAGAAACTAACAACTGCAAAGCAGGAAGGGACAGATCTGTGTGATTATTCCAATTTGGGTAAGCACCCAGATCCGGCACAGAAGGCGAATTTAGTTTTTTAGAAGTGGCCAATCCGAAACAGGTGGTTTGGAAGATGGTTGCATTTAAAAACAACATATGATTTGGTACTAGACAGGCACGGTGTAAAGCTTCAGTTCCCTGAACCTGCCACGGTTTGGAACCCCAAACCGACTTAAGATCAATAGTAGCCTTCCATAGATCATAACCTTTGATTGACAACTCATCCATAAAGGACTTAGAATATAGCAATTTGGTGTGTGTCAGTCTAACCTTGGAGGCAGACTCAGGCTTAACTTTAAAATAAAAGGATGCCGGGGCTGAAACACCGAAATCAGTAAAATAAGTAAACTTATCAACCAATGTATGTGAACTGCCAAACGAGGGGGTGGGACAATGTTCCCACTGGGTAAAATTCACAAAATTTCTAAACGAATTCGATTTATGCAGGAAATGATTGCCATAATGTTGAAAACAATACTGTTCCGCATAATTAGCCGCATTTTCATACAAATCCTCAGCATCAAAGGCGGCATAATATTTCAAATCTGAAAACAGTGCTTCAATGGCGTGTACATCCCAATCATCAGAACGTATGTTCTGTTTAACTACATCACCCATAGAAACACGAAATACATTAGGCACATTAATGACCTCTGTAGGCCCATGAATTTGAAATTTAACTGCATCCCATGCGATTCCATCCATGACGGGCCAGGCAGTAATATTCACAAAAGTCTGGTCCCTTTTCATCATATGGGATGAGTAGTGGGGGGCCAAAGTTCCATTGATAAGTCTAATTGTCGATCTCTCTTTGAGATAATGGCCATCCACCAAACGGAAGAAAACTACAACAAATCCAATGGACATGAACAAAAAAATACCAAAAAGCATCAACCAGATGTATGTCCAAGGGGCTATCAAAAAATGTTTCTTAAACCAACTTACAAAAACAGCAATGTTTGATGGGGGAGTTGAGGGCAAAGAGTTAGTGTCAAAGGAAAAACGGGACTGGCCAAGCGCTGTAGATTGTAAAACAGGCGAGGGTCCACGCGTAGGATAAGCATACTCAGTCTCTTCGCGCAAACCACCAGCCGGTGGTATCAGCAAGGGATCAGTAACTGAATGCATCTCGATGGCAACATCAGACAAGGTGGTAGAAGCAGGAACCAACATTGAATGTCTTTGCATCGTCTGGCATGAAACTGCCGGAGTCATACTAAGAAGTATCGGCCACTCGCTGAAGTTTGACATTGTCAATAGAGATGTACCTGTTTTCTTTGCGACCAGGAAGTGGAGGTAAAATGACTGTTCTTGTACCCTGCACTCCAAGCACTGGAACTGGTGCACGATAAGAGGGGCCGAACTCCTTCTTGTTCTCCACCTTCTCACGGACCAGATCTCCAACTCGGGGTAGCCAGCCGGCTACCGGAATCTGAACTTCAGCTTCAGATGTGGAGGGCAAATGTTCTTTCGAAAGAGAGTCTCTGGCTTCTTGTAGAGTCTGCAAAACAGCACAGTGATCATCTACGTCAAAGGGTGCGGTCGACGCCGCAATGTCTAGACCATCAAGGTCTGGAACAAACATTCTGATTCCGAAGAGCATCATGTACGGGGTCCGCCCACCCAGAGACCTTCTAGGGAGATTATTAAGTGCACGTTGGACGTTATACAAATGGGCTAGCCAGTTCCGGCCTGTGCCTAAAACACGTGCTGTCAATGATTGCTTTAAGTCACGGTTCATTCGCTCCACCACACTATTACCCTCAGGTCGGTAGGGAGACGAAAATTTGACAAGGACCCCCAAATTTTTCATAGCCTCCTTGTAAGCCTTAGAGGCGAACGCAGGGCCCTGATCAGAATGGAAGGTACCACACGCAAAAGTTCCCACAAAGACACGCAAATCCCTGATGACAGTCCGCGAGTCAGCACTCCTTTGTGGCCATACCCATAGACAACGTGTGCACGAATCCACTGCAACCAAGATGTACTTGTACGCAGTATCAGAGGAAAAAGGACCGCAGTGATCTAAATAAACACAACCAAATGGCCTATTAGAGATGTACAGCTGTGTCTGTGGTGGGCGCGCAACAGTAGAAGGTTTAATCTGTTGGCAAATGTCACAATCAAGAACATAAGCGCGCGCTTGCTTATATAAACCAAACCACCAGTAACGTTGTTGTAGCAGAGATATTGTAGCTGACACACCGGCGTGGGCTGACGCCAACCCCTCGTGCGCAGCTAGGATCAGTGCTGGTCTGCAGTCCGCGTTGGGAATAATTCTGTCACCAACGTCGTTAATCCTCACTAATGGGACGTTATCAGGACTTAAATGATAAATATAACGAGAGGGAAAACCCTTCGGGTAATCACCTCCCTTCTCTGTAGCAGCAATAGCTGCCAAGATGTCATCATCAATCTTACTTTTGGATCGTGTAACTGCTGCCACCAAGTATGTAGCCACTGCTGTTTTCGCTGCCTCGTCAGCTAAGCTGTTGCCGACAGCATGGACACCAAGCCGCTGGTGACCAAGAGTGTGAATAACACTCACGAGAGGGAGACGTTCTTTAAAGTCTGCCACTCGAACCCAAAGCGTTTTATGCTTAATTGTGCTACCTTTAGTGTCTCGATAATCATTCTGAGACCAGAAGTGTAAATTGTCATTGTAGGACTGGACACAGTAGAAGGAGTCACTCACTATAAGAGTAGTGACTCGGGGATCAGCAAACTCTAGTGCAAGCACCAGAGCCCGGAGCTCCGCTAATTGCGCGGTACAATCACCCAATGACTGCGTATGCACTGCATCAGATTGGAATTCACCATTTACGAATGTACCTACGACAATTGCGCAAGCCGCTGAATAAGCGTGCTTCGATCCAATTGCGGGTTGCGCAGACCCGTCAGTGTATATGACACAATGGTATTCTTCGAGCGGGCGCAAAGACAGAGGTGCCGGATGAACGAATTCATACTGCAAGTACTCTCGAGTCTGTAATGAGGCATCAAAGATGTAAGTGACGTCTGGCAACGTCAGTGTTGTGGCCCATTGTATCCACCGTGGATGCAAAGCTTTAGAATTTGGTACACTTGCTTTAGTCACTGCCTCTAAAGCAGGATATGGTGTTACAACCAGAATCTGTTTCCCATGCGACAGTGCGCGTTCCTTGAGGATCGCCATCTGCACAGCAGTCAGAACTTTTTCGACCGTGGAAAAACGTAATTCAGCAGAGGTGTACAAGTGGGATTTGTACGCAATGGGGACTGTGTCGCCCTCATTAAACGTCAAATACGTGAACCCCACGGCGCCTGGTACTATTCTTATTACCAGGTTAGTGCGGTTATCACGTGTCAGCAAGTATTGTGAAGCAAGAAGGTCAGCCTGTAAAGACTGTAAAATTGCAGAGTGTTCTAGCTGCCAGCTAGACTTCGAAAACGAAGGTTGTACCAAGGCGTAAAGCGGCTTGATACGCTGGGCATAATCAGGAATGTACGTACCGCTGAAATTCAGAAAGCCCAGCAGAGATTGTAATTTCTTCAGTGTCGTAGGAGCACTTAAGCGTGCACACTTCTCCAGAAAGTGGGGGGCTAACCCCTTACCTTCATTGTTGAGCTCGTAGCCCAAAAACAACACCGTATATTCAGCGATGTGTGACTTCGCAAAATTGAATTTGTAGCCATAGTCAGCAAAACTCACGATAATATTGTCGACTCGAGACAGATACGGCATCAGCTCATCATCCGTAAGATAGATATCGTCAACATAGGAGTATGCGTCGGGGTCTATTCTTTCTAATAGAGAAACCACGCGAGCAGAAAAGACGCCAGGGCTATTTTTGTAACCCATGGCTAATCTTGTAAACTGTTTTTGTTTGCCGCCCGAAGTAAACGCTGTCCACTGGCTACTCAGTGTGGACAGGTTGTGGCTAAAAAAGCCATTGGAAATGTCAAGTGTCGTTTTAAACCTTTTACGCACGAGACTGTCGACCAAAGCCGAGCTATGTGTATTTTGTACCGCGCAGGTCCGGCAATGGGAGTTTAGGTGCCGGTAATCCAAAACTAAACGGTACGAGCCGTCAGGCTTCGTTACAGTGAATAAAGGGTTATTCATAGGGGACACACAAGTTTCAATAACACCCTGATATTCCAATTGTTCAAGGATTGCCGCGACGTGGGGTCTCGCTTCACGACGCATAGGATATTGAGGTTGAGGCTGGGGCAAAGACCGCAATGGAATCTCATGGCAGGGGGACAATCTGTCCCATCCCACCTGAGTACGATACACCGCCGGCGCAAGCGCCCACTCCCCAGCATACACTTCAGCTTGGTCCTTAGGCACCGTGTGCGCAAAGGACGGGAGGATTACTTCCTCCCCTCTAGGAGCCTCTAAAATGAAAGCTGGGGGCCAATCTGCCTGTGGTCAGGTGGTGGTCAGATTATCCCAAAAAATCCCTTTTATTGTACATTGTATGTCACCCTCAATTAATAAGACTATTTCATAAAGTCTGTCAGGGGGAGCCACTCTGGTGTCAGCTGTTTCAACAGTAACCGAGATATCAGTTGCTGTCACCGCCAGAAATGGACGCAGAGCTTGACGGACTATGGTAATTTCCGCTGCGCTGTCCAGGAGCGTCAGCGCCCATGTCCGGTTCCGAAGCTGTGTCCGCACTATCTGAGGCATACCTTGCCGTCAGAGCCGCCACTTTCTTCTTCTGAAACGGGGGTCTTTGTCGTGCAAATTCGTCCTGCTTGCCTTTACCCTCAGTCTGTCGGGGTTGGTCACGCTGTTGTGGAGCACCCCGACCTTTGCCACCGCCTCCGCCACCGGACTGTGTAGCCGATGTTTCCTGTGAAGAACGAGGAGAGCGCTGTTCAGAAACCTGAAATCTATCAGGAGACTTTATAGCAGCACGATCGCGCAGATCATAAGTGCGTTCACTACTTGACTGTACGGGAGAGGCAGGCCGAGAGCCCTGTTTCTGTTGCTTTCCCTGTAGTTTAAACTGCCATTTTTGTTTTGGAAAAATGGGTCGTTCGTCCTTACCAGACGTTTCTGCCTTACCCTGCTGTTTTAGATCGGGATTCTTTATGACAGGCTTAACCCCTAAAGAGCTACGACCCAAATCCCGATATGCCTCTGCGATTATTTTCGCAAATTCCTGCGGTTTGTCCTCCTCAGCAACTCGCTTCAGTTCATTACGAACCTGGAAATGCAAAGCATCACCCTTTAGGTTTCCAATTATCATGGTAGCCACCAGGTCAAATTGACCGAGGAGCCGCATCCCTAACTCTATCGCAGACTCCGCACCATGGTTCTCTTGAACTCTTTTGATAACGGAGGGCAGCTGCAACATAGACGGAGTGCCAAAGCACTGCGCGTACGTCGCTGCAAAGACCTTGCCCCAATTTACACAATCATCTATGTGGGGGACCAAGTCTTTAGGCAAACTAATGGTGAGGATCCTGTGTTTCTCCACAGGAGTAGTATTCGGGTAAACCGCTTCTATTTGGTCAAATTTTTCAGCAAGCCAAAAGGGGAAATCATCCCTATTTTGGGGGCGCTTGCCCATAACAGAATTAACCATAACAGGACTAATGACCACCGCGTGATGATCAGTAGGCTGCCCCGCAACAGCAGGTGCCCCCGCCTGCATATTGCGCGACACTTACTGCACCAACGCCCTATATACCGTAATTAGGGCAGTGTGTAGTACACGCAACTCAGCTACCGTCACCGTGAGGTAACGGGGATGAGGCGTAAATCCGGCTAGCACCGGCCAAGTGGCCCCTGCAATTGATAAAGGGCCCATTCTCGGCGGTATAACCACATGGGGAAGGGGGCCATTAAACCAAATATGATGCTGCCAAGCAGATATTGGTATTTCCTGTGTCCTATACGGCGTATAGTTCGCTGGCACGGCAGCGGCAGTGTAAGAATGAAAGGTGTCATCATCCCCCACCGCCGGAATCGTCACCCAAGAGTAGAACAACTCATAGGGATGAGCCGCATCGGCTCCCACCACAAAGATGACGTTCATACCAGTGTCCGGCACCCCATACTGCGTCAAATGACGTTTCAGAGCTGCACGGCTATGCGCCGCAATATCCACCGACATTAGGACAACACACACTTGAAACTATCAGTAGCACAAGGGTTCAATAACCTTTTTAATTATCAAGCTTGAAAGAACCTATATCAATAGACCTAGGTAGGTTTTTAATCCGTCAGACTTGTTATCCGGAAACAAGAATGAGGGTGTTGTGGACAAACGCGAGCACTACTGAGGCGTTTCAACTCATAGACCAAACGTTAGGTGCGCCATGTTGCAGGGATTCTGCTTATACACAGAACTATGCGTAGAACCCCAGGACCTCAGTGAGTTGTGGTGTACCAGAAACTCACCTCAGAACCCAGAACCCAGTATCCGGCTAGCATAAGTGTCCCATTCCTTATCCGAGATTTAGCTCGGCGGTCCCAATGAAAAGACAACCCAGAACAAGCGACTCAGTACATACTCAGGAATGGTGGGAATCGGAAATACCTGTTCGTATATTATTCTCACATCAGTCCACAACAAGAATCAACAGAGACACGGTGAAAATAAAAAGAGTTTATTTTTATAGACCACGTGTCCTAATATGCAGTACTTTGGCTAATACAAGCAGACAAATGATTAAAATCAAAACCATCAGCATAGTTACAATTCCATAGAATATAAAAGGGGTGATCATGTTATAATGACAGTGGATACTACCACCTTCCCTCTACTAAGAAGCTAATATTATTATTAGACTAACAGAAAGTCTCTTAGGCTTGAATAGGGGACCCCATACCTCAAAGATCAGCTTAGTGAAATCACATCACAGGAGCATCAGGAGTCTTCTCGCAGGAAGGCTCGTCTTCGGTCTGAATAATAAAAATGATGTCCGTGATATTAAAAGCACCAACTTTCAGGTATGTGCAGCTGCTCGTGTGTTATGACTAAATAGTGGGTCGATCAACCTAGAGTGGAAAACATGCATTGTCTAACAACTCAGACTGTTTGTCACATCGTGTGCAGACCAAGGTCGCTGCGCAGAGCTCGGGATGGTAACAACAGATTGCTCTCGTGTGAGGCAAAACTCGAGTCAGCAGTTTGTTTAAGCAATAACATGTGAACGCAGTGTCGTGTGCAAAAGCAGCAAGATGGCTTTCTAACTTCTAACGTGGTTATGCTAACTTAACAATGTATGTACGTATTAAGGGAGTCCTTACTACACAACCACGGTGGCTCTTCGCCGCCACGCCTGGCTGCGGTCCACGTCTTTCTCAGGGGATGTCCAGAGCACCCTCATGGATATGCCCTTTGATGGCCGTCGCCTTTTTGGCAAAAAGGCGGATAGTGCGCTGGTGCGCTTCAAGGACTCCCGGGCTACGGCCAAGTCCTTGGGCCTTTCGGCCCGCGCCCGCAAACTTCTGCTTTTCATCCCTTTCGTGGCCAAGGAAGGGGCACCCCCTCGCGTCCGCCTAGCCACCGCCGCAGACCCAACCTACACGCGGTCGCGGACGTGGATTCTGCCGAGGCGGCACTGGGGGACAACGTGCCGGTCAGTCCACATCTACCCCGGCAGCATCCGCCTCAAAGCCCTCCTAGTCCATGCTTTCAGGCCCATTCCACGCCAGTGGGAGGCAGAGTTTGCCATCACCTGCTCCACTGGCGTTCCATCACGTCGGACAGGTGGGAGCTGCAAATCGTCCGAAGGGGCTACTCCCTCCCCTTCGAGACGACCCCTCCAGCCATGCCACCGCAGTACCCCACCGTATGTCGGGGGATCACTTGAATCTTCTGCGGGAGGAAGTTACGGCCCTCTTGGCCAAGGGGGCCATCGAGTGCGTACCTGGTCCAGAAGTAGGTCGTGGTTGCTATTCCCACTACTTTCTGGTTCCCAAGAAGGGCAAAGGGGGCCTGTGCCCGATCTTGGACCTCAGGAGCGTCAACGTCTTCCTCCGGAAGGAACGGTTCAAGATGCTAACTTTAGCTCAGGTTCTGGCTGCCCTCGACCCTGGAGACTGGATGGTAGCGTTGGACTTGCAGGACGCTTATTTTCACATTCCCGTCCTGCCGGCCCACCGGCATTACCTTTGGTTCACGGTGGGCCAGGAGCACTTTCAGTTTACCGTGCTCCCCTTCGGCCTCACCAGTGCCCCTCGGGTGTTCACGAAAGTGATGGCGGTGGTCGCAGCTCATCTGCGCAGATTAGGGGTTCCAGTCTTCCCCTATCTCGACGACTGGTTGTTGAAGGCGGGCTCGCCCCAGGCAGTCGTCTCCCACCTCCAGACTACGGCCGACCTCCTGCATTCACTGGGGTACACCATCAATGTGCCAAAGTCGCATCTGAGTCCCTCTCAGAAGCTCCTCTTCATCGGAGCGGTTCTGGACTCGGAGAAGTTCCGGGCTTATCCTCCGGAACAGCGGGTCCGGGATATTCAGGCCCTGATTCCCATCTTCCGGCCTCTATCCTGGGTTTCGGTCAGGTTGGTGCTGCGGCTTCTGGGTCTGATGGCCTCCTGCATCCTGCTGGTACATCACCCAGGTGGCGGATGCGGGCACTGCAGTGGGACCTGAAGTTTCAGTGGGCCCAGCATCGGGGCAACCTGTACGACCATGTCTTGATCTTGGAGGGCACTGCAAAGCAGTTGCAGTGGTGGCTCACGGACCGCGATTGGGTCAGTGGCAGATCCCTCTCCCTACCCCAACTGGAGCACGTAGTAGTGACGGATGCGTCCCTCCTGAGATATGGGAGCCACATGGGAGAGGCGGAGATTAGAGGCCTCTGGTCTCCAGCAGAGTCCCGACTCCATATCAACCTATTGGAGCTGCGGGCGATCCGGCTTGCACTGAAGGCATTCCTTCCCTCTGTTCGAGGAAGTGTAGTGCAGGTGTTCACGGACAACACCACCGCCATGTGGTATTGCAACCAACAGGGCGGGGTGGGGTTGTGGACCCTTTGTCAGGAGGCTCTGCGCCTCTGGACATGGCTGGAACATCAGGGCATCACCCTGGTGGTTCAACATCTGGCGGGCTCTCTGAACGCCAGAGCCGACGAACTCAGCTGCCGGTGCATGATGGATCACGAGTGGCGTCTAAACTCGGACGTGGCGGAAGGCCTCTTTGGGCAGTGGGGAGAGCCTTGGTTAGATCTATTCGCCACCAAAGAGAACGCGCAATGTCAGCAGTTCTGCGCGCTGGAGTTTCCAAGGCGGCACTCGCTCGGGGATGCCTTTCGTCGCGAGTGGAGTTGCGGTCTGTTGTACGCCTTTCTGCCTATACGATTTCTGCCCAGAGTGCTGAAGAAGATCAGGCGCGACCGGTCCCAAGTCATCCTTGTGGCTCCGGATTGGGCACGAAGGTACTGGTATCCCGAGCTACTCAGTCTGTTGATCGATCCCCTGATCCGTCTACCTCTTCAGGAGGACCTTCTGTTGCAGCAGCAGGGGGCGGTCCTTCACCCGAACCTGTCCAGTCTCCACCTCCATGCATGGAGATTGAGTGGCGGCAGTTGATGCCATTTGACTTGCCTCCTGAAGTCTGTGATGTTATTCTGGCAGCCAGGCGTCCCTCCACAAAAGCGGTATATGCCTGCAGGTAGAACAAATTTGTGGCATGGTGCACAGCAAAGGCTGTGGATCCCCTTTCCGCCCCTCTTTCTGAGGTTCTCCTCTTTCTTCTTTCTTTGGCCCAGCAGGGCTCTGCTCTGGGCACCTTGAAAGGTTATCTTGCTGCTATCTCTACTTTCTTATGGCTTCCTGATCAGCCTTCTCTTTTCAAATCCCCTGTTGTCTCTCGCTTTCTTAAGGACATTACTCACATGTTTCCTCCTGTTCCTTTTGTAATGCCTCAGTGTGATTTGAATCTGGTCTTGACGTTTCTGATGTGTGCTCCCTTTGAGCCACTTCATAATTGTCCTCTTCGTCTTTTGACGCTCAAAACTGCTTTCCTGGTGGCCATCTACTCTGCTAGAAGGGTGAGTGAGCTCCAGGCTCTCTCTTCTAAGCCTCCTTTCCTTTCTGTCCATCTGGACAAAGTTATTCTCAGAACTCGTCCTTCTTTCCTTCCTAAGGTTGTGACTGCCTTTCACATTGGGCAGTCTGTCACGTTGCCCACCTTCTTTCCGCCTCCTCACCCCTCGAAAGAGGAAGAGCGGCTCCACCGTCTGGACCCAAAACGGGCACTGTCCTTCTATTTGGATCGCACCAAGCAGTTCCGGGTGGACGACCAACTCTTTGTAGGCTACGTGGGCGCTAAGAACGAACGAGCGGTGCACAAACGGACCATCTCTCGCTGGGTCGTTTTGTGTATCAAGGCATGTTACTCCTTAGCTAAAAAGGAACCTCCTGTAGGGCTGAGAGCCCATTCTACTCGGGCCACTGCGGCTTCCACTGCACTGGGACGGGGAGTCCCCTTGAAAGACATCTATCAGGCGGCAACGTGGGCATCGCTGCACACATTTGCTAAGCATTATTGCCTGGACAGCCAAGTCCGGGGAGACGGCTTCTTTGGCCGTTCTGTTCCCCAGGACTTTCTGGTGTGATCTTGGTTCGCAGACCCACCACCGGGGATGGTATTGCTGGGGTATCTATTCTAAGGTGAGGAATCTAACTAATGTGTTTCTTTCAGATGAACAAGTTACTTACCTTCGGTAACGATGTATCTGTAAAAAACATTAGTTAGTTAGATTCCTCACCGACTCATCCATCCTCCCCGTTCTGCGAACCGTTATCTAGAGTTGAGGTTATCCCTTTCAGGGCCCTAGAATTTTTTGGCACCAGTGCCGGTCTCTTACATGGCTCTGCATTCCTGGCGCGGAAAGCTATCTACAAGAACTGACGTCAGCGCGCGAGGGCGGCGTCTAAGTACTCCGACGTCATCCTGGCGCACGACGCCGACGACGGACGCGGAGCTGCACACGACGCCTAGCGACGCGCAGGGGTATTGCTGACAAAACTTTCCGGATCCAGCCTGACGCCTGGGGATATTCTAAGGTGAGGAATCTAACTAACTAATGTTTCTTACAGATACATTGTTTCCAAAGGTAAGTAACTTGTTCTTTTGGCAACTGCTCACTGGTTTCTTGGAGCCAGGTCTTCACTACATCAAATATCTGAATGCAATAAAATGATTTTACACATCACTGTAAATGTCAATAACAGGTGGTGATCAAAAACGTCAGTTGCTTTCTGTGCCTTGCCATACAGTAACCAAGGGCAGCAAGCTTTTAAAGTAGGGATTGGCTGCTGTCATGTAGGAAATCAGTTGCTCACAGAGGTGTCTACCCTGGTATGAAGCCAACCTGTAAGTTTCGATTGGGGCTTGACAACTGTAGCTTCTTTTAGTCTTCTGATGATCTGTTTGAAGTATGTATTCTTTTGTTTAGTTGACCATTAAAATCCACCAATTATCGATTCAGTGCTCTTGTGTCTGAAAGTTCTCACTGGATAGACGTGCCTTTGTTTACCTTCTATTTCATGTTTGTCAAGGGCAGGTTTCCTTGGCAACGACTTGACGGATAAGACGTATCTTTTAGGAACAACATCTGGCTTCAGACTGAGACTCTGCACTGGCTGTTAAGCAAAAAAGCAAAAGTCATTAGGGGGAAAAAAGCAGGATAATCGCAAAAAAACATTCGAATTAACAGACCAACTAATGTGGATTGGCACCATAGACTTGAAGCAGGCAAAGGTAATAGAAAACAGGAGCAAGGGTTCTTGGAAGAAGCCACAATCATGCAACTAACTCAAAGAACAGTTACAATGCATCAGGTTCCTATTCAGACCTCCTTATAAACCATAAAACATAGGAAGCAGTCCTCAAGGCACAGTAAATGCTTCCCTACCATGATTCTTTGGGGGGAAAAATTAAAAAGCAAGGGAGAATTGGGCCTAAGCCTACAGGGAAAACCTGGGTTGGAATGAAATAAGGAAGAGATATTTATTTAATTTAAACCTGCAAAAGTATGAGGGTGGTGCACGTAGACACTGCATGCATGTCAATTTCAAGTAAATAAAAATAAGAAGAAGAAACTAGGGGCTTGATTGAGTCTACGGCATTGAGAGATGCTGGTAAACATCTCGCCCCAACATCCTTTGCACGAGATAGTGGAGTGAACTCTGAGAGAAGCCTTCCTCCAGTGCTGAGACCAAGTCAGCGAGAAACCACTGAGCAAAACCAAAGCAGGTAAGCCCTCCTCGGGACGATGTTGCTCTTTTTCATCTTTTTAGTCCAGAAAGTGCTTTATATAAGATGTTCTTTGCTCATCAGAAGGAGAAGTGATCTGAGCCAGAAATATTTCAGTTTGAAGTTATCAGTTAGTTTCAAGGTGCCAGTTAGTTAGATGGTCCCTTGGTCAGAATGGATAAGTAGGAGAACTTTATCCTGGAATGGAGATCACTGCAATTCCCATATTTGTTAAACGTCCAAGGATTGGGGCCTCTGGTGAAATGTGGCATGGTCAGTAGGTAGAGGATGTTCAAAGGGCTTCGAAAGTCTTTAGAAGCCCAATGTACAAACGCCTCTATCTCTTATGTTGGTATATCACAGTCAAAATATTTGCCAACAAAAATATTAATCCACTTTTTGAATACCCCTCTGTCATCAAGGAAAATGGAAATGTAAGTTTAGATTTGCTCTTCTTGACTGCACATCTCCTTACCTTCATGATATGGTGGTAGTCGATATTGAGGATGCAATATATTTGTAGTCAATATTTCGACCACTAGATATTGATGCCCGCTCTGTTTATCCTCTGGAGGAAGAGTCTCTGTCAATAGGGAAACACTGGAACTAGGATTTATTTTTCCAAGGTGGTAGGGAGTAAAATCGATAAAATCATTACATGCTATCCTTGCCCAGCATGCTGGAAATCCTCAGGCCTGCTGGACTTTGAGCAGTCATTCACGCAGGATTTCCTATTGAGAAGACTACCATTCACATAAAATTATTATACCCACATCTGATAATGCCGAGACCTCAGAGACTTTGGAGGAAGACTAGCGTATTTTGCACAGCCCCTGGGCACCAGGACCTGCACAGCGCACTTTGCACTCGGTCCCTTGCGGAGCCCTTATCATCGGCGTGGAGGTCCCGCAACGCGGGAGACCTCAGAGACTTTGGAGGAAGACTAGCGTATTTTGTACAGCCCCTGGGCACCAGGACCTGCACAGCTCACTTTGCACTCGGTCCCTTGCGGAGCCCTTATCGGCGTGGAGGTCCCGCAATGCGGGAGACCTCAGAGACTTTGGAGTAAGACTAGCGTATTTTGCACAGCCCCTGGGCACCAGGACCTGCACAGCGCACTTTGCACTCGGTCCCTTGCGGAGCCCTTATCATCGGCGTGGAGGTCCCGCAACGCGGGACACGCGCGGGCTCGGCCTGGGCGAAGACCGGGCCAAGACGGGCCCGTCTTAGCCCGTCATAGCCAGGAGTAGGCTGGGCTGGGCCATAGACCTTGGTTCTCCGCCCATCTCAAAATCAATTTTTGACAGATAAGTGTCCGTTGCCCATTAGGTTATTCATTGTCTGATTGCGTGTATGTTAGAAGTTTCTGCTCTGATGTGGTTTTGAGGTGCACGACCAACTGATTGTTGTTAGCCACACTTGTATCTTATGATCTACTTAAATACACTTAAATACACTTGGTCTGGCACCTTTATTCATTTAACCGTGACTCCCCTTAATGGTATCCTCTTCGTGCATTGCCCGATTTACTGCCCCTTCGCTTTTCTCCATTTATTTTTGCTACAATGGTGAAAAGAAAAGCCTTAAGTTCTCAGTCTAAGAAGCAGACGAAAGCAGGGGAGGGACCATGTGTTTCTATTTTAAATGATCTAACTGGTGCTATGGGAGCCTTGGAGGAGCAAATTGTGTCTGTCGAAGAAGCCATCTCCCGTGATAACACGGTTGCCACAGCTTGTTCGGGGGACCCATCTTCTAATCAAAATAAGCAACCAATAGACGACCCTATTGCTGTTAGCAATGGGTGTGTCTTAGATATCTCAGACCATATCTCTTTTACCGATCAGGATGCTGAGTTTCAGCCACCCACTAAACGACCAAAAAATCCGATTTTAACTTTAGACATAATGGCAGAACCAACATCTAGGGCCAAAGTTACCTCACAGAAATCTGGTAATAAGGGAATTTACAACCCCACCCCCCCCCCCCCCCCCCAAATTGAAAAAAGCAACCCGTGGTACGGTGTCAACCCCCACTCATGTTTTAACCCAGACTAATGTACTGGCAATACAAACCAAGATAGAGGCAATGGACATCTTCCTCAGAGACTCCCTAAGTAACATTATTACAAGGCTTGGCGCGATCGAAGAGATATTATTTAAACATTCGAAACCTACAACAACTACTGAAGCGCCATCACCTATCCCTAGTGCTCTTAAAACCAGGACAAATAAGGATCTGGTTAAGCCCACATCAAATCCAAGGAGTACCCAGTCCAATTCTAGACATCTTGTTGACCATGTACATCCATCTCAGGGTAGTACCACAAGTTATTCACACTGTAGGCAAACTGCGGCGGATTGTTACATCGATGACGGTAACCGATATAATGTAACTCCATCTGTAAATCCAGTGCACGTTTCAACTGCCTTTTTTTTTTTGATCTACCACCTGCTGCTACGCCATATACAGTGATATTAACTAATGTCCCAAAATTGAGAGAAGACCTGCATGAACCTTGGCAGGTGTTAAGAAACAAGTCTTTGGCTTGGCTGGGATCTAGGGTAGGCGAAACAGATAGGTTGTTTACGGAGTTTAAAATGGTAAGGAGGGTGAGTTGGGTGGGAAGAGACACCAAAGTTTTCCCTGGTGACTGCGTGGTTTTGAATTTCAAGACACCGCAATTTGTTCGCTGGATATTGGGTAGAATGGATTCACTTATTGGCCCCAGGCAACATTGGTGTGGTTCCTCTGGGCTTTTTTATAAGCCTGGCGCCCCAGAAACAAGAACCTTAACTAAAGATCACGGCTATGAATATCCCATACAAACACATAACCGTTTTGAGCATCTACCTTCTTTAGAAGAAGTAGTTTGACGCAGTAGATCGGTCAAGCCAGGGCGCAATTTGGCTCAAGATCCTGGGGAAGCGTCATTTACTATGAATAATGAAACTTGTATGGTACAACCTGTAAACAATTCTATGCGAATTGGTGTTCATAATGCAACCAGGGCGAAAAGAAGCTGTAAGGCTTGTATTATGCCTTCTCTCCCTGTTGGTACTGGTAGACTTAGTCCTGATCCTATGACCCCCAAAATCCCTCCTAAGAATAATAATACGACCTTGGGTTTGGGGTTCACACTTGTTCCCCAAACCCCCCTGCTTTCATTGTTACCTTCAACAACCTTGGGAACTGGGTGCGGGGGGAACAAGTCAAGAACAAGCCCCGAGGGACTTCAAATTGCTTATTGGAATGTCGCAGGTTTAAAATCGAAGTTGTTAAACGACATATGGTTGGATTTTATACGGAATTTTGATATCCTTTGTCTACAGGAAACCTGGTTAGTGGAGACCGCTCACCTGCCAGGATATAGAACTTTCTTCACCCCAGCAGTCCCGTCTCCCTGTGGTAGAGCGAAGGGAGGCCTTTGTATTTACATCTCAAACCTTGTGAACTATGACAAATGTAATTTTTTTGATGATCTTTATTATCAAGTCATTGGTTTAACTTGTGACCCACATGTAAAGTTGATTATAGTCAATTTTTATAACAATGTCCCACAGCCTCTGTTTGCAAGTATTCTGAAATCTTTATTAGACAGATTAGAGTGGTTCCAGGATTCAACGGACAAGGACGTAGTTATATTGTGGGGGGGAGATTTTAATTGTTCTTTATGTGAACACACAGGTAAAGGGATATGTGGTCTAACGTATGACAATAATGACGAAGATTGCCTTCCGCATTTTGCGCATACGACTCAAGGGGATTTACTTAATGATACATTATTAACACATGACATGGGCTTTTGTAATATGTTAACAACTCCCATGACAGCTTTCTCCCCAACTTTTAACGGTCGTGGCGCCTCTTCCATAATAGATTTTATTTTGATGCATAATAGGCACTCTTCTAGAGTTATGAAGTTTCACACACATGGCTTAGCTTTAAGTGATCATTTTCCACTAAGCATAACTCTGATGATGCAATGTCAAACCATTAGAACGAGGGGCAGAAACATTAATGACATCAATAACATCAAACTAAGTAGGCAGAAGGGTTACGCATTAAGTTGGGAACGTGTGAATCATGAAGAACTCTTGAGTAAAATAGTCAGAGACTGCTATAGCAACATTGTGTATTGTCTAAAAGAAGAGGGCGATCGTAGTGATATTGTGAAGAATTTTTCAATAATTGCAGCAACCATTAAGAAGGCCCTCTTTGCTGAAACCAATAAAAGTAAACCAATGAAGCTTGGATGGTTTGACCACTCGTGCACTCAAGCTTACTCAAAGTTGAAGCATGTGCTCCATGCTGAAATTAAAAATTTACTTAACATCAGTAATGCCAGAAGGGAGTACAAAATTGCACTGAAAAACAGGAAAAACGAGCTAAAAAAGTTAATGTGGCTAGCACTGCAGGAGGCAGCCTTGTTGAAAGATTCGGCAGCCTTTTGGAAGGCTGTTAATGCTCCGTTCTTAATTAACTTGGACAGAGCTAACATAGAGATTGCAATTTCTGAACATGACTGGATTAGTCATTATACACATCTCTATGATTGTCCTGTCGTTGCCTCGGATGCTTTAGGCCCACCAGTAACTGAGCCATTGCCCCAGGGACTAGAAATTAAAAAGCACTTGGATTTTGCGCTTCAGGAAGTAAATGAGGCCATAATGGCTAGTCAATGGGGCAAGGCACCAGGCCCGGATAGCATCCCTGCAGATCTTTTTTAATCTAATCTTGAACTATGGGGACCACTTTTAACTTCACTTTTTAATGCATCTACTGAGTATAGTCTTCCTCCAACCTGGCTAGTCTCTATTTTAGTTTCCATTTTTAAGAAAGGAGATGGAGCTAATCCGGCATGCTATCGCCCCATCTCCTTGCTAGATTACTCTATGAAAATTGCCGGTAGAGTTATTTTAAACAGGTTACAAGATTGGGCAGAGGACTTGGGAATAATATGTGACATCCAATACGGATTTCGCAAGGGAATGGGGACGGTGGATCAGAGTCTTAATTTAAACCTTTTAATTAATAAATATACGGGAGGCAAAAAGGGGTAATTTATACCTAACTTTCGTTGATTTATCATCAGCCTTCGATTGCGTTGTACACGCAAAGTTATGAAAAATCCTAGAAGAGCTTGGTGTGGACACTGTTTTAGTTTCTTTTCTTAGACAGCTCTATGCAGGGGCCAAGGCTAGGGTAAGGTATGGGGTAGAGGGCCAATGTACCGTTGATTTTAAGATAGGAAAAGGAGTGAGACAGGGTTGTGTCTCGCTCCCTTCCTTTTTAACCTATATATCAATGGCCTAGAAAAACATCTAGTACAAAACTGTAGCGACCTACCCCAAATAGACTTCAAGAACCATTCCGGCACTACTATACGCTGACGATGCCGTGTTAATGGCTCGTACCCCTCTTGCCCTGCAACGAGTAATTTCGTCATTTGAGAAATATATGTCCAATCTGGGGCTCTCTATCAATGTCTCTAAAACTTTTGCTATGACTAGTGGCAGTAGTAATACCAAGGGTTTAAAGACAATGTTTGTTTATGATAAGCCTATAGAACATACCAAATCGTTTGCTTATTTGTGCATTTTATTCGATAATAAATTAAGTTGGCAACAAGCCGTAAAAGCCAGGAGGGTCCTGTTTGCTAGAACTGTGACTGCCCTTCATAATTTCAGTAAGAAATTGGGTAGGAGGCCCCCGTCTGAGCTGTTAAAAATTTACAATGCAAAATGTGTTTCTGTTGCCACCTACGGAGCAGGTGTTTGGGGGATTGTTGATGTTACCTCCCTGCAGACGGTGGAAAATAAATTTTTACGGTTCTTACTGGCAGTCCCAGATTCCATCTCAACTTACATATGTCATGTAGAACTAGGAATTGGTTATCTAGAAGACACTATCAAAATACAACCGATACTCGAATGGCATAGGATTTAGACCTCAGAAAATCTGGCCCTGAATCGCATTATTATTATAGATCTTTTAAAGCTGGAAGGGGCGTCAAGGATTAGATGTCTAACATATTAAATCCTTTCTTTACAATGTGGACCACAGTGAGTTTTATGATGACCCTACCTCCTCGTCCTTGATTGCGAGAAAGGACTTGAAAAAACTGTGCTTGGACTATTTAAATGATCGCAGACTGGCAACAGAACTGAAGAAAACTTCTGTTCAGGCACATCAGTTGATTTCCACCCACCTTTCAATCCAACCGTATATAACAACTGTTGTTGGTGATTTTGATAGGTTCTTGTTAGTCCGTTTTCGCTTGGAAATTATTCATAGGTCATTAAGGTTTCCTGATCGGAACGATTGGTCTAAATCTCTATGCAATTCTCCATGTGATGATATATCGACTCAATCTACACTACATGTTGTATTTTTATGTAAATTCTACACCATTCCCAGAAAAAGATGGATTCTGCCAGTTTTGAAATCCTTTGGTTTTAGGCACTGTCGACCTGCACTTTTAGCCCTGCAAATGTTAGACTCAGCCTACGTCGTAGTTTCTGTTAACGCATTTTTAAAATTCATTTTTAAATCAAGGAATCAACTGTTAATGTAGCTATGTTTATTGTCTTCTTATGCATTGTGTATTTTTGCTTTTATGATTAATGATTTTAATCGAATAAAGCTGTATTGATTGATTGATTGATAATGCCAACAAATATCCTGCATGTACAGTGGGTGAGTTGGTTTAACATCTTCTAATGCACATTCCACCCTCTGTTTATTTTAGGGTAGGATTCTGATGATAAATTGAAGTATGTAGTAATTTTATTTGAGGTTTCTAGCTTAATAATTAACAAAAACGTTAAATAATTGAATGATGTTCTATTTAAACATATATATTTATTTAACTCTTTGTGCTTTTGTCTCAGAAGTTCTGCTTTAAGTGGAAGTTCTGTTGCAACTGCTCCAGCTGCTTCTCCATAAAATCACATGGTTTGTAAAACGTGTGCAAGAATTTGTACCTATTAATAGAATTATTTTGAGAGATGAAGAGGTGATGTTTAAATACATGCTGGTCTTTGAGACTTGTGAAACTGAGTTAATGTTTGTGTCCAGTTGAGATTTTTTTAACAGATGTTTATTTTTTCTAGATATTTGGCTTCTTGGCAACAGTGGTTTATACTGCTAATACTTACTTAGCTGTCAATAAGTGGAGAATGAACAATCGACAGCCAAATACTCGCCAGACCAGCGACTATATCCGTGCTAGGACTGAATCCAGAGAAGTGGATAGCCGACCAGAGATACAGCGTCTTGATGCTTAAAGAGAGAATCTTGGAAAACCTGCATCAGAGAGCAGTGGGAAAAGTTATTTTCGGTCTTGCCGAGTACAGTTTGCATACTGTCATGTCAAGTGTAATGTCCCTTTTCAGAACATGAGGGAGATTAGAAAAATGTTTCAGAAGCATTTTTTTTAACGTGCACCCATATTTTCTCAATAGGAATGGTCCTAACTTGCCAGAAGGAACCTTTTAAAAAATCATGGGCAAGCGCAGAGTATCTGTGAAACAACAACATGGTAATTCATACTCAAAGTGCTGAATATGTTTTTCAGCACCTTCTACTGAATATCATCTGTCTTGTCAGTAAGAAAGTCCATCCCACAGAAACCTTGTAGAATGTTATGGCCCATGCCTTAACGTGTGAGCACAGATGAAATATGTTTTGTAGGTAAGGACATTGTTGTTGAATTTAACACAATTTTGCATTTTTACAGCTGATAAGGATCAATTTTTTGTAAATCCCTTGGACCAAACTTATCCATTTATCAGAATCATTAATGTAAATAACAGTATAACATTTTATAAGGAAGCGGAACGGAACTGCTCGGAGATGTGAAAGCTTTTGATCACAGTTTTAGCAAGTTAAGAGTTTACCCTGCCTTAGTCAAGGGTGATGGTGACTCAAGGTTATGTGTCCCCACATTTCCGTCCTCATTCTAATTAGTGTTTAAGATTTTTGAGAACCTGAAAAGTGCCTGTTGCTGTCGCGGTCTGAATGATGGCATAAACAGAGAGCTTAAGATGATAACATAGACCATTCTGATTCCCCTTCTTCAATCCTCAAAGGAATAATGAATTCAGAGCACCACAAAGGTCAGCGCATCTAATATTCTTGATAATACCCTATATGTTAAATCCGTCTCAACATTTTTTTTTTATGATTCTCCTTATTAGGTAGCGTCTACTTTTCTGATCCAAATGTTTGTTTTCTAAAATTATACGTAATTAGATTGTAATACACATCTCTTTTATTTGCTTTATTATGATCTCTTTCATTTTAGTAAAAAGTATTTTTAGCACAATAAGTGATTAATGAATAATAGAGGTGAAACTGATTACATAGGTCATTAGCCAAAATTTTGGAAAATAGTCCCAGAACTATTCATTTAAAGGTAATGTGTCCTGCATTCTAGTGTGTGAATACAAAGTGCAACAAATGAAGACTTCTTTAAGTAACATTTTATTTTTACTTTTTAAATGCAACTTTTGCACCACATAAAAATGTATGTTTTGTTTCTTCTTCAAAAGACGGTAAAGTGATCATTGTGCTGCTGCAGGAGTACCACAAGTGGGAAAGCTTCTTTTATCCGCTTAGATATCATACACACTTCGTCGCTATCCAAACAATCAAGCTTGCATCATGTTATAATGTGTTGTGAGGTTGAGGCTGAAATTACTTAAACAGAGTTCTTGGGCATCAGATCTACTGAAGAATTATCTTAAGGGCCACTTAGGCCTTTTTCCCAGTTAGTCTCAGGAAACATGTCAGAATCCTGTAGAATAAAGACTAGTTAGAGGTAAACAAGATCTAAATACATTTTGAGAGCCATTGCAGTAGCCGGATTCTCAAATTCCTAGAGTTCCAGAGTTCGATAAATTTGCACCAGTTACAGAGAGGATCCTGCTTCACACGTCTTCTGAAAACAAGGTATTGTCAGATTTTCTGCAGCTCAATAGTCGTTACCTTGTTTTAGTGTGGGGGGGATTCAGAAAGGCTAAACCCATTGGTGACAATTTCTGAACAATGCAGTGGTTTCTATTAGATTGTACAAGCCAGTGGTAAGAAATAGAATGTGTTTATTGTAGGCGAACGTGCTCTGTTGTGTTGGCTTTCTTGAGGTCCAGAGTTGATGCTTTCCTTGCCAATTCAACACTGTTAAGATGGCTCTTTGAAGGATCTTAAACTAGGCCCTTTCCTTAGTATGACTCCAGTTATCCAGCGTTAAACGGAAAGACTCTGAAAAGAATTATTCAGTAGTAGAAATATGTTAAAAAATAAGTGAAGCCTGTAGTAGAATAATGGTGTGCTGTATTCCAACCTTTCCAAATCGGTGCATGTTTTATCACTTCCATGCAACTACATTGCATTATTACATTAAAAAGAATTGTATTTGTTATTTACTTGGCACCTGCAGAGTAGATCCATCCACTGCTTTCTAACGCAGTCAACAATTTCATAAACAATAGGAGATAGTCTTGAAATGCATACGTCATCTGGTGATTTTGGACCAAAGATGATTTTCATAATTCATGAAGTACTGCATATTGTTTATTATCCACACTATGTGAATTGGCTTTTGCCTGGTAAGCCACAATTTGTTTACATACGTTGAACTCTGTTGTGTATAATTGTATGTGCTTGAAGGACACGGAAAGTCTTCCATCAAACAAGGTGGTGTTGAAGGTTGTGAATAAACCCCACAATGTATAGTTTACGTGGCGGATGCAATAAAAAAATTGTCAAGTAGTTGCTGAAATTCACCATGCAGTATAGTCTGGCATCATAGCATCATCTCAATGCAGGTTCTGTTCCATCAATACTATGACTTATTCATGTTTCAGCCAAGCTTAAATTTCAGAATTGCATTAGTTTTGTCATTAAACAGTTAATTGGTGCATGCAATTATCATACGATGCATGTTAACGTTTAGGTCAGCCCCCGGCAACTGTTCTATTGGAATGTATGCAGAATGTAATGATCTCAAACATTGTAGTTCTGAAGAGTAGATTGTCTCCATGTACTGTACTAAGACTCTCTGTCATTTAAAGGTGTTCAAAGTCACAGAGCCCATGTGGGAATTACATTGATAATATTTTTACACCGTTTCAGGCAAAGCTCATACATGATTGGAAAATGTGTTCGCACTTGTTTAAATGACATCACATTAAATACATGTTAGGAGAGGGTAAGGTAATTATAGTGCTTCTGTGTGTGTCTCAGGGTTTTGCAGCCCTCCTCATTATTTAATTATTTGTCTTCCAAACCATCTTTATGCTCTTTACTTCCTTTTAGGGAGTTAGCTGCCTGCAATAAAGCAAAATCTTATAACAACATGAGTATTATTGGTATATACTCCATAAGAAGTAGATATAAGCCAAATACATTTAAGGACTCCTAGGCCTCACCTGATTGGCTTATGCCGGGGCAGAATTGTCACCCCTTTTCAGTCCTGTTAGGTAATTGGGAGTCTATCATCTTAAATCATTTTAGTTCTTAGTTGGCAGAAACTAGTGTAATATCGGATTGGAGGTTCTGTTGGATACTTAAAAAAACTAGCTCTTAAGTCTAATCTTTTTGTTTGAGGTATTCCCTTGGTGCCCTTTGATGTGTCTTACACTGCTATAGAGTATCTGGAATTTTAATTTATTACCGCTAATGATGGAAATTTAGACAAGCATGATCCATGGGTTAAAAATCTTGACTGCGTTACTAGCCACCAATGCTTTTCATTTTTGACCGTTGTCCTCTCTTACTGGTTGACATAACTAATGAAATACTAGATACGTCCTAAAAAGAAAATTGTGGTAAGCTGACTGACTTCACCAAAGATTTGTTTGTTTGTTTTGGATAATTTGCTTTGTAATTGCAGATATCTATCTGTACTTGGGTAGGTCTATGTTAGATCATAGGCTGTTGCAAAAATGTAATTAATAAGAGAGAAGAATGTAGAAGTAATTGGCAAAGAGTGCAAGTGATTGTTTTTTCTTTTCATTATTGCTGGGCACAATGGTGCATTTTCCATCCATGCCCAAATTGTGCTTTTATCTTGCTTAAGCATCTTCTTGAACTAATACCATTTTTGGTATTTAATCAAATATTCTGGAATACTGAATTTAAGTTGAAGCAGCTTTTTGGAGCTGAATAAATAGCCAAAGGGAACTACTAAAGCTTTAGCGTGTTTTATATGGGCAACTGAAATGTTTTATAGCCCCACGTTCTTTGGCCATTTAATCATGTTGCAGGAGCATGGTGCTCCTGAATGAGTGTGTCTGGGCAGTTTTGAGACAAGGATGTCCTGAAAATATGCAGCTGAAAACTTAAAATTCTGAATTTTAAATTCTACGTCAGAACAATAGGCTAGGATTATGCTTTCTTTCTTCTTTATTCATTTATCCAGCAGCCATTTCAACATCAAATGATGAACTAACTTACCCATGAACACTTAGGAAATAGAAATAAACAGTCAACCAGTCACAATTCCTGACTGGATATAACTGTCCTTTACCACTCTCCATTACTCCTCCCTTTCTTTGCTCCTCCAGCAGCCTCAGGTTAAGTGATCTCCGCTATCTGTCTGAACTGGGCTTTTTTGTTTTAGTTTCTGCAGTTAAACTTTCTATTCTGATTGCCTAATCCACTTTTTCTTTGCGGGGGACACAGGAATGCCTGGCACAATCCTTAAGCAGCGATACACAAATGTTTGAAAGTCGGGCCATGGTGGTGAAGCGGTCCTCCAACCGCCCTCATGCTCCCCCTGGAGCATCATGAGCAGCACACATCCTCCACATCCGGTGCATGGCTTTCACCACCGACTTAACTGATCCCGGAGAAGTGTGCCGATTGCGGAGCCTAGACTGGATTCCCCGCTACCCTGGAGTCAGATGCCCCAAAACAGGGGTCAGGATTGTGTTGAAATAAGAGTGACAACTCCCACAGGGGTCTGTAGAATACCATTTGTTTTGCTTGTGCTTTAAGATACTGACGTGGGAGGAAAGCCCTATCGGATCACTGCAGAGCGCAGGTGTCCTTGAACTGAGGACCCTATTGATCCTTTGGGGGACGCAATCATTTTCCCTGGGACTACCAGTTCAGTTAAGATTCACTCTTACCACAGAAGACTCTACAGAGTCATTCTGAGTAAGAGGTCCTCTCGTACCTCCTTTGAGGGATAATTTTTATGAGGCGAGGAATGCCTCTGTCTATAAGATGGTCCCGCCAGTAGTCGCCCCCGGAGAGACCTCCTGTGTCTGAAACAGAACAGCAGCGAACCCCACTTTGATAAAGAGTAAATCCCAGGACTTTCCTATAATCCTCCAAAAGATGAGCAGGGAGTTGATCTGGGGGCCTTCGACAAACTGAATAAAGCCTTCCTGGCCAGCCACGCTAGCATCTAGTGTGCAGCAGCTTTTAGTTTCTCCCCCAGTGGGCCCAGATGTAGAGGGGATGGACCCAGAGACCTCTCGTCCTTAGACTCCCAAATCTTTTGAGGGAGGCAATTCTCCTGGGGAATCCGGAGGCTGGGGGCAAGATAGACCATAGCGTCCCTCTTCGGAGACTACGCCTTAGGCAGCAGATAGGAAACCTGCAAAGTCCATTGGGGGACATGTGAAGACCTCGGACATGCTAGACCTGGAAAATATACTCCACCCGAAGTCCTCAGAATGGTCCCCTGCAAACTCCTTGATAAAGAGATCCATGACCGCCTGAGGGCGTAATGTTCCCATCCGTCCCTTGAGCGAAAAGCCAACCTGAAATGGATACCAAAATGGCTACATTTTTGGCCAGATGTATTCGGATTCCTAGAAGGGTTATCAACCACTCATGGAGCTCCTGCCAAGATCAGCTGGGTATAACCGCCCCCCTTACAAACCTATTTGACATGGCAGAGGAAGCAAAGGAGTCCAGTTCACTTACAACACCTGACTTCTCGTTCGGTTGGGCGCAACGGGAGGTGATTTTCCTAGGAAGTGCCATCTGCAACTCTCTGCGGAGAGGTGCCGGGCTTTATTGATTAAGGATGACCCCAAGCTTTGTAATGTGGTCTCATTGGAGGCTGGTGCTGTGCTCCATAGAGGCCTATTCGGAGACCCCTTTATCAAGGAACTAGAGAAGTTTGTAGCTACATTTACCTCCATTATCCATTATTTACATTTACAAGGCTCGAGCCTCTGTCGAAAGTAAATTCACTCCAATGATTTTCACCGGGCAGGGGGTGCACAGCCGGCTCTTTCTCTCAACAGACTCCACTCAGGGGTCAAGTAACAAATTGAGGTCAGTGGAAGGACAGGTCATGATTTATTGGGTTCTTCTTTTCCAGAGGATACCTGAGACATAGGGGCTCCAGAGGCCACTTCTGTGGATGTGGCACCCAGGATGCAATTAATGCTAAATGTGCTGTACTCTTTCCAGTTAAAGGTAGAGGAAGTTTGTCTGGTATTGCCCACAGCTGTGGCGCATTGACCTTGGATGTATGGATGCTACAGACTGTGAAGGCTTCCAGATAACAGGCATCGAAGGCTCGTCCTCTAGTCGTTTTGCTCCGGGACGCCACCCCCATCGATGAAGTGGTAACACCTCTAATAGAGAAGGGAGTAAGAACTACTTCTGCCTTGCACCCCAGAGGCTTCCTGAGCAACCTCTTCTTGATGGAGAAAAGAGACCTCTGTCGGGATCTGCTGAGGCGGAGCGACTGGATAGTTGTCTGATATCATGATCCCCATCTATCCCCTTCATCGCAGGATCTTTTAATTCTCTTGGAGGGCTCAGATTTTCTAGATGATGTCCCTCCCGTTCGTCCACACTCTGGTGCTTCACCAAGGTGCTCAAACTAGTGATGGGACATCTCCGGTCACAAGTGAGTCTCATCGTCTATCTAGATGACATTTTTTTGATGGACCACTGCCAAGTGACCTTGATGACAAACCTCTAAAGAGCAGTGCCACTTCCTGAACATCTGGATGTCATCATAAATGAGTAAAAATCAATCATCATTCCTGCACAGTAAATTACATTTCTGAAGTTTGTCATAGACTCTGAGATGGTGGTGATGCTCAGTCTCCCCTCCAGGACAATGGCAAAAATCCAACAGGAACTACATCATTGGCATGTTTAAACACATCTTTACAGCAAATTATGTACCCCCTCTTCTCATCATACATACAATTCATATTCCCGGCCCACTCCACTACAGAGCATTGAACGTCTCAAGGCTCAAGATCTGTGCTGGGGGCTCACGTATCCTCAAAAGGTTCCCCTATCAGGCAAGGCCAAAGAAGATATTGTCTAGTGGCCCTCCCTTGTGGAAGCATGGAATGAGAGAGCAATATTTGTCTCTAATCTGATCATATTATTGAATCAGAAGCCAGTCGCATCAGTTGGGGTGCCCACTGTAGCAGATTCTCCACCACAGGAAAGTGGTATTCTCACAAACAGCTACAAATCAGCTGCCTGGAACCCCTCTGGCTCTTTCGCAGTACAATCCTGGACCAAAGACAAAATAGAATGCCAGATCCGTCTCAAGATCTGGTATTGGTACGCTATGTAAACTACCTGCGGGGGGCCAGTTCCCGAACCCTCGCAAATCTGCCCAAAAATTTCTGGTATTTTTGTCTCAACAACCGCATCTCGGTGATGCCAGAATATCTCCCGGGGCCCTCCAACAGGATGGTGGATTGGCATTCATGACACATGTAGGGCATGAGCAGGTGGAGACAGAAGCCAGACATCCAAAACCAAATATCAACACGATAGAGCCACATCACAGTCGAGCCCTTCACTGAGCGATTGGATCGCCAACTACCCAGGTCCTTCAGTTCAGGACTGGACCCAAAGGCAGTCACTACGGATGTCTTTCTACAGGATTGAAACAAAGAGCAGAGAGATGCCATTCCCTTATTCTCGATGATAATGCAGGTGTTGTCGCAAGTGAGGAGGCAGCAAGCAGAAGTGGTGTCTGTGACCTCAGTATGGAAAGCTCAAGTTTGGTGTCAGGTTCTGATAGAATATTCTTGGGGTTCTCTAATCAGACTTCGTCTTCACCCAGATCTGCTCCTGGATACATCAGGGAACCCCCATCGCCTGAAAATGGAAGACACTGTCTCTAATGGCATGGAGAATTACAGGGAAAGATTGAAAGTCCCAGTACTTTCATACCAGACTCAATCGCTCCTATGCAAGGCTTGGGCTGACGAAGCAAATAAATGCTACAAGTTGGCATGGTCGAGATGTCTGGGTTGGTGCTTGTAGAGGAACTTGGATCCCATGGGGGCAGGCACCGTCCACATTCTAAATTTCTTGGCATTCTTGTTGGAGGATGGAATGGCATACAGATCGGTAAATATCATTAGATCTGCCATTTCGGCAGGACATTCCCCAATTGAAGGCCATGCTACGGGAGAGCATCCATTAGTTAGAAACCTCTAAGGGGCATACACCTCTTGTTGCCGCTGGGACCATGGTATTCCTCCCTCTGGGATGTGAATACTGTCCTCAATTTCTTCCTTTCCTGAAGGGCTAATATTATTTTTTCCATGAAAGAAATGTCTGGTAAGTTGGTTATGGTTATGCCCCTCATATCTTGCTGAACAGTCTCCAATGTCTGGGCTTTGGAAATAACAGGTAGAGTGTTTACATCAGAAGGTGTTATCTTTCACATATCCAGGAGAACAAAAGGTAATCAAAAAGTCATGTTATGTTATATTACAGTTTCTTGCAGAGCACATGTCTACCTGGGTACAGGCTTCTCAGCGCTAACAGGGATTGTGAGATAACTAATGCGCTAATTATACAAAGAAGCGAGTCCGGCATTCCAAGATTCCCTGAAACTGTGTGTGGTAAGATGCTGAAAAGCATACTTCCATGACCGATGAACCTCGCCCACCAGATGAGAGACCTCTCCTTATGGCACTCAACAAACCCAGAAAGGCAGTTTCTTCCCCAACTTTTGTTAGATTTTTGACACTTTATGTAGCAGAGCAGCTATGGCATCGAAATCTTTTGCTATAGGGGCCAGACTAGAAGGTATTTTGAATGTGGCAGATTGGTCTTCTGACTCAAACTTTAAATGGTTTTATTTCAAACCAGTAGTAGATGTGGCTTCCTTGACAGTAAGTAAGCTTTAACCAAGCGTAGTACTTGCCGCCTGACCTGACTTAGAATGAGAAATGTCCTAGCTAAAGTAACGGTAAGTTTCAGTTCTATTAAGGGTAAGGAGGCAAGTATTATCCCTCCGATGGATCAAGTATGATAACACCTCCCTTTCTAAGTAATTGGTGGGAACTGTACATGAAAACGTATGTGGTAAAGTATGTTAATTTTCGAAACTATGTCTTGTGGATGTTTTAGCTATGTTTACATATTTCAATGGTAGCATCTTGCTGGAGATTTATCTTGGTGCTGGTATTTTTTTAGAAGAAAATCTTTCTCCATCTCCTAGTGGAGTAGAACACCTGGGTTTCTTATGTTTCAGGGAATAAGTCTTCATAGCAGGAGTTGCTGGGAAAACAATGCTGGATCTTGTCGCAGGAAGAAAGAAGAGTCATGCAAAGTGGTGATGGACTGTTGTATCTAATCAGGACTTGTGATTGGTTGACTACTGTTAACTCTATTTTCCAAGTGTTCACAGGAAAGTTAGTTTATCATTTAATGTTGGAAATGGCATATGGAGAAATGAATAGACAGGAAAGAAAGTACAATCCTCATTGACTTGTCCTTAATAGAATTGAAACTTTCTAACTTTTCATTTAATGCCTTATTGCCTAGAATCAGATTGATGACTGGTGGCAAAATATAGTACACAACTTCATATTGTTATGTAGGATTTTATTAATTTAGTGCAACACTATGCATAGGTTACCAATATCTTGGATTGGTAAGAAAATGAACCGAAATCGGCACCAAATTTCCAGTATACTGAGAAAACTTTACTTCTGTAACTAATACCTGCAAATTCAGTGCAAAAGGATCATTAAGCATCATCTTTTCTTTTAGACTTTATAAAATAAAAACATGGGCACTAGTATGCAAATACTTTATGCAATGTTAAAGCTCTTATAAGGACTCCAAACAGAATTATTCGCGTTTTCCTAATTTTACAAAAATCCGTTCGTGTTCATGAATGGAAATAAATATGAATAGCTACTGGCAAGCATTTGATTTTTAAAAGGAGCTCGGCCAATGCATATGAAAACCGATTTCTGTCTTTTCGGAGTTCGGTGAATGTCATTGGTTGTGAGAAAACAGTATAAATACATTTGTTTATGACAAAAATGGAAGATAAAGGACTCAACCTTACCTGAAAGATATTTGGAAATAGTTTTAAAGAGTCTTTCTTGTGTTGATTACAACAAATACAATACATTTTCAATCTCCCGATTATCTTTAAGAATCATCTCATAGGTATCATGATATCGCCTAAATCTAAATTATGATTTAACTAACCCTTTATGAATAGATAGTTCCATATTTGCTTCCCTTCAACACG
Organism: Triturus cristatus; assembly: GCF_964204655.1. Taxonomy (NCBI): domain Eukaryota; kingdom Metazoa; phylum Chordata; class Amphibia; order Caudata; family Salamandridae; genus Triturus; species Triturus cristatus. The sequence goes on from NC_140595.1 coordinate 317,314,541, forward strand.
TGTTAATGATGGATGCGTACAGACTTAAAATACCATGCTACTTTTAGGAGGAAAGTACTTTTAAATGTGTACACTCACATCATGCAGATGCAAAAACTGTTGTCCTTCATATTGGTTGCCGAATCTTTTCATTTTTGTTTATGTATGTGGTATTTAACCTAGCTGAAAAGCAGCGGAATGCTGAACAGGGCCATATTTTAAGTGTCGTTATTTGTGGTCTATAAAAGATATCTGTGTCTGCCTAAATTCCCATATGTGATTGATTATTCAGCACAGAATTAATACAGGCTGTCAGACGCTGATCTCCTGCTGCACTATTAGTGATAAAATACACCCATGCCTCTTAAACGTTTATCAAAAAGGGAGAAATGTAAATGAGACATTTAACTTAGTGGTTCTGTTTTTAGTTTGTGAGTAAAAGTAAAATGCTCTAATGTTTTTCCTTTTAAAGAGGTTTTTTGAAAAATGTACAGTTTATAGTTGCACCTGCTGCAGTGCCATACATTGAAGAGCTGAAGTATACAAAAAATTGATGGATGGAATGCTTGACTTAATCTCTGCCACTGGTAATTACTCGGGGCTGTATTGCATTTCATCAGAATTTTGCAGACCATATCACCTCAGTTCGGACCCAGCAATATGAAAATCATTCTTGACCTTGCTCGAACTCGAACAGTCCAGCCAGAACTCGCAATCCAGGCCCTGATCCGAAACAAAAGCAACACAGGGCAGGTTTCGCCCTAGTTATGGGCTCATCAGCTGAGTACAGCTGTTTTGCAGTGACAGTGTGTATGGGACCCATTTTCAGTACAATGTAATTTGTGGGTGTGGCACATTTACAAAGGGGGTCATTCAGAGAGAGGAAGTCTTCGGCAATAGATGGACACAAAGTGGTCAGGGAAGAATCTGAATGTGACTCATTTCGCAGAGAGATTGCTTTATTCCCTCAGGGGTCTATAAGTAGAGGCATGAGTGGGAGTCCTCAAACTATTGCAGACCAGTATCAAGATACCCATCAGTAAACAGATTAGCAATTTACCAGTCTCACAAGCTAAGGCATGTCTTTAGCTGGGATCATGTCACGTGAAATATTAAATATTTTTAGAATGGGGATTTCATCATGCTTGTCTGTTAGTACTACTGAAGTATCTGCAGCCCAGGAAAACTCAAAACGTGGCATCTCCCTATGGGTTCTGTGGTATGTTTTGCCATATAAATAGCCAAAAATAAATAAATAAAAACAAATTTACAGGACGTGTCTCTGCAGATGCCTGTGGCATTCTGTTTGCTTGCCAGACCATAAAAGCAAAATAAATGTTTTTAAAACGTCTTGGCATGCAAAATGTCTTTGCTATAATTAGAAAAAGGTACGCAGAACATATTGCACTTTTTCTACAAACATAAGGACCAGTAGCTAAAAGAAATTTATTTCATTTCGGAACAGACTACTGAAAGCCAAAGTGCAAATACAGCAGAAAGCACTGAACTGCTAGGGACTGTTCCTAGCTTGGACCGGAAAATGACTTTGCCAATATTCTTGCATTGTTAAATTAAAATGTCCAGTTATTTCAAAGTATGACTCCTAAAACTTGATTTGGTCCTGATGTTTTTGCCTTGGGAGCCTTTGGTTACTTTGTCTGAAGTCCTGTAATGATGGAGTTTCGATGTATACAAAGGAATGTTCAGAAGTGGTGTTCTTAAAAGGTCTTGTGCTGGCATTCTAGAATCATTATTCCAGACATTGCCTGGTACGCTGTAAATACATTTGATTTGAAAGGCAGTGGGAAAGAAAGACAGACTCCCTCCCCGGCTCCGCTTGGTGTATTATTTAAAGTACCAAATTATTAGAGCTAAAGTAAAGTGCGAAAGGTCAAGACTGAACAAGTCTGTTTTGGAAATGTTATATTGAGATCATTATAAAATTCTTAGTCAACAACCAAAATTGGAAGTAGGATTTTACTTTCAAGCATAACGTAAAATAATCTTACAGTAGACATTTTCAGTCACTTATCAGGTTTTTTTTTTTTTTTTTTTTAAATATGAGGTTTTCTGTTGGTCTAAATATTCCCAATTATATTTGTGTTATATTTATTTTAAATGCATCTTCTAAGCTTGGTTTAAGTTAGCCAGAGGTGGGTCTGAGTGACCCTGGCTCTGCCAATCGCCTTGCAAAGAGAGAGAGACTGGTTCCTTACACATTACAAAGATGGGGGTTTTTCTCTAACTGGTGCTCATTTTCCTTTAGTAATTCAAGTTTTTCAATGTTGTCAACCTGCTTCCTTTGAGCAGGTGACTTGTCTAACACATAAACAGAATCTTACATTTATAAAACACGCTTAAGAATGTCCTTATACTTCACTAAGTTAATGTTTGCAATAAAACACACAGTTTTTCTTAAGGTAATTTTTTATATGTACATTAGTTACTTCTTTTATTTATTTTTTAAAGGCAGATTACAGCTTAATTGCTGTATGACTGCACTCTTTGGTTGATCGTTCAAAGTTTTTACCTAAGCCATGACATTTCTCATGACTGATTGTGGTGGTTTTTAAGAGCCTGTCATTATCCATCCATCTCCCCATCAGGGGCTTAACACAGACCTTCGGAGCCCTTGTGGTGCAGGGACCAGTCACAGGGTAGCTCCTCCTAGCCCAAGGCCTTTGAATATTTCTGAGGTAGTACCCCTAATGTATAATGTTCACGGGCACTTACTGTATTTAGAAGGGGCCCCTGTGATTTTGAGCCATCCCACTGTCTCCATTTCATCTAGTTTTTAAGTTATGCATTAACAGCAAATGCATAGCTCTTTCCTCCAAATCACTGGCAGCCATCTTTCATTGCACCAGAGGGAGAGCAGTGTTTTGGGATGTTCTCCTAGTTGTCCAAGTATTGATACTATAGGAGAGCAAACCTGGCAACCCTATACTCTTTCTGTAATAAATGAATGCCAAGCCCGCTTGGCTAGTTTTGGTGGGAGCATCTATTTATTCTTTTAATCTCAAGCTTAGTCTTTCTTCACTCTTGCAAGCATTGTGTTGGTCACTCATTTCTATACTACACCTACAAGACGGAAGACCATACATTATAACTTTTATTCTTTGTTTATAGTGTGTTTTTAGATGTTGAATTTGTCCCTCACAGCTCTCCCCTGCGAATCTGTTTGTATATGCTGAGTTCTTCCAGGGGGTTGAGAACCTGTAATGATATTAGCAAATTCTGTATTTAATGCACACTGCATTACTTGACATTCTTTCTTTAAAGTACTTAAAATTGTAAATCAACTATTTCACCTAGGGTGCCTTCCATGCATGACAGTGTTTTAAATCATAAATGTCAAAAACACAAAAGAGACATTGTCAGTTTCTTATACGAGGGTATATTTTTGTAATGACATTTTTATATAATGTACAGTGGACATGGTCCATTTGTATTCATGGTAATGATACAGTTAGAGTAACAACCATACTTAACATTCCATTCCCTAAAGTGATAGTTTGTGACTTATTGAGACATACAAACCTATATATATATATGGATACTATCTTGTTCCTACTGATCAAAATGTGTAATGATGTTTTGCCAGTGAATGTCTTTAAGATTTTTACAATTTTCAAATATTTATGCCTTTGCTCATACTTTTAGATCTTTATTTTGTTGATCAAACTGTACTAATGAAACAGTGGTTCGTCCAAGTAAAATATTTTGAGGAGAGTCCCATGTTTCATTGTAAAATATTGAAGAAAATACATGGCATGTAAGTCAAGGCAATAATTGCTTGAAACCGTTATAAAAGATTGCATCTATTATGTCAACACTAATAAGTCATATATAAACCTACCTTTTTTTAGAAAATATCTTTTTCTAGCTGCTATTGAAAAATCAGTTCATGTATACTAAAGGCGAAGCCTACAAGAGCAAAGCTTTTTAATTAAGTGTGATAGCTATATATTTTGCTAAGGCTTTTGATTAGTGTAACTTGTTTTTAGTTTTCCGGTTGTTTGTATAAAGTGGAACTAAAGCCTTGAACATTGCAGAGTATGCTTACTTTCAAATATGAAATGAAGGGCTTAGTTTATCTTGTCTTTAGATCACACATATTTGTCTAAATGGGTGTGTTTGTAAAGTAAAAACAGATTTTGTGTATTTCTGGTTAAACTATTACTTTCCCTTTTAAAATATTCTGTATATAGGTAGAATTTTTGATGTTTTGTTTTTTAATTTTAAAAACACATGGTTGTTTTTTTCTGTGGTATTTTTCTTTCTATTTCCCCTTTTCACCCTGTTCTTTATAAACCCTTTGTTAAGGCTCTGTGAATTTATGGCACTTCAGAGTGGTAAAATGTGTATTTTTGTATTTAAAGAACCTCCATAGCTTTTAAAATGTTACTCTTCAATAAATATGATACCATGGTGAAACTGTTAAATAAATGGACATGTTAAGTGATACTTTTCTCTAGTTTTGTGAGTTATTTTTCTCAGCTTCCTCCTCAACCTGAATATCCCTTCCTGTGTTGTGACCCTAGAGATCACTTTTTTTCTGTACAGCAATAGAAGAAAAGAACCAAACTGACCACCAGCCAAGGACATGTATTTAGGAAAATGTCTGCATCCTTCAAGGTCCACTAATTTGTGATTCAATGATTGTTTTATTTAATTGTTTTTGTATAACACAAACCATAGGCACAAAAAGAGAGCAACAGTTTTACAAATTACTGAACCACCAGCTAAGGGCACGTATTTAGGAAAGTCTGCATGCTTCTAGTTCCACTAATTTGTGATTCAATGATTGTTTTATTTAATTGTTTTTTATAACACAAACCATAGGCACAAGAAGACAGCAACAGTTTTACAAAGTATGCTTTAAAAGTAGGCGCCAATGAGGCCATATAAAATACTTTTTAACATGACTGTTGTAGAAATATTAAAAACAAATAGTAGCCTATGCATGAGGAGGTAGGTCAAGAAAAAATCTCATTTAGGGAAAAATGGTGTGAAGGCGATACATTTTGTGCAGAGTTTTGTGGAAGGATAAAATAATAGGATGAGATTAGGTAAAGAGAACGGGGGAGGTATAGGGGAAGAAATTATTGGACAAAACTGAAAAGGGACGGAAGTAAAGGGCAATGTATGAACACTATTTGAAATACAAGTATGATTGTAAATATATTCTTATCATTGGGCTGTCCCATATTAGGAACTTTTCATGGATTCCTTTGAGAAGCATGGTCATTTCAGAATCTTATGTGATTCATAATTAGTAGCACCTACTTCCTGCACATTTCCCTTTTTAACTTGCTGCTTGATGCTATGTGCCTTATGAGAGCAAGCTCAAAGGTAATAATTCCCTTCGGAGCTCAGCCAGTGTTGCATAGTGTCTCACAACAGTTTTACCAGTTGAACCATTTATCTGATTCTTCAGACCACAGCCTGTGATGAACACCCCTGGCTACTTGCTAAAAATGGTAAATTACCAATTGCATCCTTTTAGTTACACACAGAGTATGGCAGCTCAGTGTTGGGGTGGAATCTGGTAATCACATTTGTACCTACTTTAATTTTCTTTTATGAGATGGACATTTGTTTACTAAATGTAATGTTTTTTACTTGCTAAGAATATTCACAAACAATCAGTTTTCGTTTAGCAGGACGCTATCACCCATAGGGGTTATTTGGGCTCTGATGCTGCCGGAGCTTAGTCAAAAAGTCAGATCTTGAGTTTCTTCATGAAGACTTGCAGGGTGGGTGCAGTCCAGAGTTGGAGGGGTGGGTTGTTCTAGGCCATGGTGGTGTAGGAGAAGTAACGGCCCCAGCTTCAGCAGATGCGTGGGGTGTGGGCGAGTGCGAATGAGGTGGAAAGCAGGTGTCTTGAGGGCTGACTTTCAGTCAGTAGTTTAAGTAGGGTTAAACACTCCCTCCTGACTTTGCCACTACACATTCGTGTCCTTTTGGCAGAGGAGTAAACGCATTCTCTCGCTTTAGGTAACTTATAAGTCTTACACAACTTGGCTCCAGTGAATAATGCTTCGTATGACTTGTATCCTGCCACCTTTGCTGCTATTGTTATTGCTTGCAGAGTGATTCTACAGAGTGTAGTCAGATATTTAATGACAAAGAAAAATTTGGGGCAGAAGAGAGCCATGCTCCTTTTGGCGGGCAAACACCAGCACTGTTTACCCGATAGTGTTACAGTTTCTAAATTAACATGTTGAATCTGGGAAACACCCTTCAAACAACTACAGAAAATCTCAATTCACAGCCATTGAAATTAAACATCGTATTCTTCCAGATACTTTTTAAGGTTTCTTATTAGCAATCCAAGACAATTGTTCCAAACAATGCCCTGTTTCCATCAGTTCCTTTTTGTAGTGCTACTATTAGACCAAAATAATACACATTTTACTTAACATGTGTCTCATAGTAATTTGCCTTGTTGCGGCTCCAAAAACCATATACTTAGACTCAAGTTGTAAACAGCCATATGTGGTCATTGAGAAACACTTGTTAAAAACATGCAAGTGTATACCTTTTATTCTGATTAAGCCCTTAGCAACGTTGTACAGGTTGTGAGATTTAAAGTTTTATGTCTGACATTTATATGCATATATTCACATTGCTGATCCTTCAGTACATGTATATCTTATTCATTCAGATCATAATTGCATATCTCCCAGATTGATCTCATTGCTTACGTCTCGCAACTGTCACAATTTCTATACCACATTATAAAGCCTTTTAAGACTGAATTAGGGTTTGCGGGTTATACCCTTGTAGCATATTGTGGTGGTAATGTTTGACATCCATGCATTTACATCATGTTAAACATTGTACATCATAATAAACATTAACCGAGAAATAAATGTATTTCTTTATACGGTATTCATAAGAGTAGACTATACTAGTGCACAGTTGCCCTTTTTTATTTATCAATAATCTATACATGCTATGTTCATATGACATATGTGATCATGAACAAATTTACCTTTGTTGTGCTTTCTCTCTCCCAGATTTGAGATTCACAAAAGTGCAAATATTCAAACAGTCTGTGGGTTTGTTTGCATTCCACAAAAATGTTTATCAACCTTTATCATACAAAAACTAACATAAGTGACCATCTCCTTCTATTGGACCCAGCATTAACGATGTATTTCAATGACTTTTGTTATTGTCAAACTTATTTTGTGTGGCATGTGGGGGCTAGGGCAAGTGGGAGTGAGAAGAGGAGTAAGGAAAGGGTGAAAATCATTTAAAGAAATAATCTGCAAGATGTTTCAATGCCAAAACGCTTAAATATTTAAAGCTCAGTAGGATTCCTTGTGGTTTATGGATTAATTCAGCCCCAGTTGATGATCTTGATGAGTTCAGAGAAATGAGATGGGAAAATGAACTGAATGAGACATGTAGGGAACTGATAGAGATGCTAATACAAGACACATAGAACATCGGATGTCAAAACTACAGGTAGAAATTGAGAAAATAAAACAAATAATCAGTGGACGACAGTTGGAGGAGGCTACCAATATGAACTATGATAACTTGAATAAGGTAATGAAGAGTTTCTTAGAGGAAATGTATAATCAGAAAATACCTACATTCAGCTAGGGTGAGACTATAAAATGTGAGTGCACACCTGTGACCAAAAGTACAATGAAATAATGAGGGCTACAATTATGGAACCATCCATATCAAGTAGGGACTCAAATTAAAGTAGCTCAAAAACCATAATATGAGAAGTTGTACTAATATAGATGAGCCATCAATTAGTAGAGGTGCAACTTTCTGGCAGAATGTATGTGAATCGGTAATAAAGAAATGAGACAACCTTCCTCTGAAACCAAGAAACCAAACTTTGAATACTAGAAACAAACAAGAGTGAGCAAACAGGGGACATAAAAGAGCAGAAAGGATAAGGAAAGAACATGGAAGAAATAGTATTCACCATATCAGAAGTCGGGCAAAATGAAGTAGCTATTACAAACCTCCCCAGTAAGTTACTTACTGACAGATAAAAAATAACTCTTATAATTATGGCACCAAACATAAAAAATCTACAGGATGTGTTCACCTGATATAATGGAAATCGGCAAAGCTCTAGAGGTGGAAGTGACCACACCAGAGCAAAGTAGCCTTAAAGACAAATTTAAATTTACTCCAATAATAGAACATAATTCAATTAATGTATTTGCTGGTTTAGTAATGCAGTACTTTGAACAAATATAACATTTTGAATGCAATCAAAATCTGAATAAAAATGAAATCTCAGCAGTGTAAAGGCCATAAAAGGTCAGTGTGGTAGTTACAGGGATACAAAGGGGGGGGATGTTGTATTGCTTGATTATAAAGATTATACAGAGGAAGTTTTTAGACAATTATTGGACAGAGAATTACAAGGTGATGTGAGCAATCGGGTTGTTGGTTGAGGCGGGTGTGAGCCAGTCTCAAGAAAAAGCAACAACCTCAGTCAGGGTGAATCACAAAAGCCACTAAATTAACTTGTGCTCAACCCTCTGATAGCTTGGCACAAAAGCAGCCAGGCTTAATTTAGAGGCAATGTGCATAGTATTTTTGCAGCACACCAAAAAGAATCCCACACCAATTTGGGAAAATAGAGAACATTGTAATGCATAAAAACTAACAGCTAAAAGATCAAAGCGCCAACCACAGACATCTAATCACGCAAGACCGGGTCAAAGTTTAAAGTTATGGCCAACCGCGATAAAACACGGTTCGGATATAGAAAGTGGATTGAGCCTGAATTCCACTTACTTCCAGGTGCAGGTTCATGATGGTTAGAGCCTTTTCTGTTGCTGAGGCTCTGATCAGGAGACCAGCCAGCTAGTCCTTGGAATCACTTCTGGAAGTCTTGGACTCAAGGAGAGGAGCAGGGCGGCAGACCACTGGGACTCAAAGCAGGCTTTAGGGAGCATTGGTGCAGCAAAGTAGTCCTGAAGTATACGGAAGCAGGCGGTCCTCTGGTAGACCTTCCATAAGTCCAGGGGTGACTGATGAGTGGGTCTGAGGGTCCCATTTTCATACCTGGTGCCGTCTTGAGGTGGAAGAAACGTTTGGAGGCTTACCCCACAGAAGTCTGGAATTTCTTGCTTCCCTGCCTTGGCTTCAGCCTGGCTACAGGCACAAAAGGCTTGTGTGATGATCTGTGTGTGTGACCAGGGCCCAGCCTATTGATTTTTTAATAATGTTTTTTAATAAACTTTATTTTTCAGTTTACAATTTACAAATACAAAAAGAGGCATTTGGCATCAAATCAGTGCATGTAGACATATCATTGACATTATTAAAGGCTTGTAGGGCAAAAGGTGGCGTCCGGGAGGGAAATGTACAGTGGGGAAAAAAGAAAATCATTTACGATCATATCACAGTAAGGGAGGAAGCTGGGCACACCACCAAGGTCCAATGCGTACATTACTAGGGTCAACTCTCCCGCTCCCCATCGTGATTGGACCCACCGGCAATATCCAACCCACTCTCCTCGCTGTCAGTTACATCTTGCGGAGAGGGTCCCCCCTCTGCCAACCCAGAGTTGCACCTCACGCCAAAGTAGTAGATCATCTTGCAGCTTCTCATCCCTCCTGGTAAGTTTCATGTGGACGTCTTCAGCTAGGGACCATTCACGAACGTCTTTGAGCCAGATGGGCACCTCTGGGGCCCTTTGCCCAATCCAAGTTATAGCTACCCTGCGCCAAGCGAGCACCAGCATTGATTGTAAAAGCTTATATGGGAATTTCTTTTTCTTAGGCTTCCGGACCAGTGCCAGCAATCAATACAAGGGTTCATGCGTCATCCGAAGGCCAGTGGCTGCTACAATCCTTCCCACCACCTCCATCCACAATTGCCGGACCATTGGGTAGTGTTTTGCTATATTTGGCTATTTAATTTGCTAAAGTTTGAGCACATGCTTATCGGTTAAATTGGAAAATATACAATTTTATGACATTTATTCTCTAAAAACGAAATAAATATGGATAGGGCCCCAAAAATATGAATAAAGATGGAAATATTAAAGGAATAAATGGAACTGGGAGCCCTAATTACGATTAAAAGCCTTAATATATTTTTATTATGAAATTAGCCAGTTATCTTTAATACTAAATATTTACTCTCACTAAGGTAGCACTCTGAAAAAATGATTTCATGTATTGAAATAAAAAACATTTAACACTAGGTCAAAGGCACAGCAATGGGTTTCAGGTTTTATCCTTTGTATGTGAACCTGTTTATGGGTCTATTAGAGATTGATCTTGCCTGGAGTGCCACTTTATTTTCCCAACATAAGATATCATCTATGTATCCACCCTAAAATGATGATATACTCCTTTGGAATGGCACAGAATCAGAATTGCTTTTTTATCACAGCTACATAAATAGCAATCAGTTTAATGGCAAATTATCTTTGGAGCATAGCAGCAGAAGGTAGGTTTTCTTTATGTTGAACTATATGTGGCTAAAGGTAAATGTACACGTAGAATGTATTAGAAACCTTTTGCTGTTAATGGTCTTGTACATGCAACGTTCATACCTCGAAGGAAACAAATGCCCAGTCCAGTATTCTCTTTGGTGAGCTACTAAGGCAAAATGAAACTGTAGTGACAATAAGATCTATCAAAATGAAAAAGATTAGGGATAATGTTTTTTGAAGGGAGATCTAAAAGCAGCATTGTTTGAAAAATGGCTAAAAGAGCCAATATGGGAGGAGGAGCCTAGCGCGCAACCAAGATGGCCGCGTAGGCACAGGGCTCCCGAGGGCCTCCACAACTTCCCACGTCTATCCTGAATTTATCCTGATTTTATCGACGGGCTTCTACAGGCGAACCTATGTGGAGGTGATACCTGTTGTCCAAATTCAAATCGGACATCGGGAACCGGAATAGCATCGACCCCAAGTTGGCGGCCTACTCCGGACCTTGCCCCGGACTCGAGTTGGCATGGTGCCCGGGCAGAAAGTGAACAACAACGGCATGCAGGACTTGGGCCGGTGCGCACCCCATACTTTCACTTTCGGTTTCGGGTCTCCTCGCTGCAACTGACTGAGGGGCCCTGGATTGTCAGCACACATTTATAGTGGGACGATTGGGTATCCTGCCTGCTCTTGGCCACTAGCCTGGACTACCCTTCGTGATCGCCGAGGCTCCCTAGATTGGCTTTCCGGGGATCGCTCATCGTGTTGGTGGCCGACACCCTTGGCGACCATCAGACAATGGCGGCTAGATTGGACGGAGATAAACAAAAATCCAAGATGACTAGGTGGGGAGCTCATACCCAAGCTAACAACATGGACCGCTATACCCAGTCAAAAGGATCCCCTAGCGGCCTGCATAAGTCACCGGAGAGACCCAAGGATGGCCCGGGATCGTCCACGGAGTTAACATTGCAGGACGTCATGGGTGCCATCGATGAGATGAAAGCGGCGGTCGGCCAGCAATTTGACACATTGGCCCATAAATTGGACACGGTTTTGATCGACGTTAAACTAGTCAGAGCGGACCTTTCACAAACGAATGAAAAGGTCAAATCCTTGGGTCTGACGACGTCGAGTCTGGTAACGGACGTGTCTGACCTGCAAGCCGAGGTCCGTAATCTGCGGACGTCCACTGATTTGTCTGTCCGTCGACTGGAGGATTTTGAAAGTAGGGCTCGGCGGAATAATGTGCGCATAATCGGGGTGCCGGAGAAATCGGAGGTCCCTGCGGCTGACCTCTTCGTGGAAGACCTCGTGATCAACCATCTCGCACCCAAAGGCTTGAGTAAATTCTTTGCGGTTGAGCGGGCCCATAGAGTTCCGGGTGGTAAGCCTAAACCGGGCACTCCCCCACGGCCCATCATTGCCAGAATTTTTCATTTCAGGGACAGGGATGCTATACTGCAGGCCTCGAGGGTGAGTGGGCCGACGAAGTTCGAGAACACTTATATAAGCTTCTACCCGGACTTCACACAATTGGTCCAAAAGCAGCGACAGGAGTTCATGGGTGTTAAACGGCGACTGAGAGACATGGACCTGAAATATGCGATGCTCTTTCCGGCCAGGTTGCGTGTTGAGTTTGAGGATCGGACGCATTTCTTCGATCGGCCGGAGGAGGTTGGAGATTGGCTTGATACCCTGCCTCAGCAACGACGTCGAGAGGAACAGACCGCAGGGAACGGAGTGGGCTTGGCTGGACAGGAATAGACTTTTGGTTCCCGGTGACTGACTATTGTGATGACACTTCCATATTTTAGTTTGATGTTTCTATTCAGTGCCTTATCCTTCAATGCCCGGGGGTTGTGGGGTGCTCAGCGAGGCTCTTTCCTCCTCTGGGTTTTCTTTTTGTAGAGTAGTTAATGCTGGGGCGACAGGCACACTGCAAGTTGGGGGGGCTACATGGGCTCACGCAGGGGTGCAGGGTGGGGGGAGTTGTAACGGGAAGGTTGGTGGGGAGGGGGGGAGTTGGGGAGTTGGGGAATGTTTGAATGTTCTACAAGGCAACGTCACGCTATACGACTGGTGGTCGGGATCGTGTTCTCTGGGGGTGGGGGGTGGTGCACGGGGTTGGGATGGGGGGTAGGGGATTGAGAGTACTCTCGTGGAATGTGAATGGCTTGGGGGATAGGATTAAACGTGGAGTAGTGCTGCAGTTTTTGAAGCGGCTGTCGCCAGATATTGTCTTTCTGCAGGAAACGCATCTAATTGGGAATTCTTGCCATGCTATGAATAGTTTAGGTGGAAAATCGTCTTGTTGTGCATTCTGGTGTCACTTCTGGCTCACGTGGGGTGGGCATCTTGATTAGAGCCTCTCTCCTGTTGGAGGTGGATGATGTGATCCATGATGATAGAGGGCGGTATGCTGCACTTGTCGGCCGATGGGAGGGCAGAACCGTCTCGCTCGTTTCTGTTTATGTCCCACCAGGATTGCAGACCGTAACTTTCGCTGATTTGGGGCAAATGGTCTTGGGACTCCCGGGGGGGGGTTCTGGTGGTGGGGGGCGATTTTAACTCTGTCGTATCTGGCGGGGCGGATCGTCACCCTCCCAGGGATCTCCCGGGGGCACAGGCCTGGCTGAGTGGGTTTATAGATACCCTCGGACTGATAGACTGCTGGAGACTAATGCACCCGGGGCAGGCGCAATACACTTTCCACTCAGGGGCTCATGGGAGTTTATCGAGACTTGATTATGTCCTTATGCCGGCGGCCCAAGCTGTGATGATTAGGGAAGTAAGACATCTGGCCCGGGGTATTTCCGATTACTCCCCACTACTGTTGCACATTGAGGTCACCCCCGGGTCTGAGGGGAGGGTGGCACCGATTAACCCCTGGTACCTGCGTAATCCTAAAATCCGGGCGGACCTGGTCAAGTCTATTGAGCGCTATTTCACTGAAAACGTGGGGTCCGTATCCTCTGCTGTCTCGGTATGGGAAGCTTTCAAAACAGTGCTCCGTGGGCAGGCTCTTTCTCTAATTTCCCACTCCAAGAAAAGCAAGACTGAAGAGGTGGTTCGCCTTGAAAACGACATAGCCAAGTTGGAGGGGGACCTGGAGCTGGGTGTTACGAATGAGAAGTTGCATGTTCTAAGTCTTAAGCAGCTTGACTATAGGGCGCTGGTTACTGATGCTGCCAAAGTGACGAGTAGAGAGCAACAGGGGCGCTTATACGATGTGGGGGATAAGGCTGGTAAATTGATTGCATGGTTGGATAAGAAGGAGAGAGCGAGTCGAGTGGTGCCGGTTATTGAGAGAGCGGTTGGTGTGCGTGTGACTGATCCTGTGGAAATTGCTGAATGTTTTGCGACTTATTTCCGCGACGTATATTCTCCAGTCTCGAATGGCCTTGAGGATGACTCTCATCTGTTGCTGAGAGATATAGTGTTGCCGTCTTTGTCAGAGGCGGATAGGGTATTGATGGATGCGGCGTTGTCGCCTGATGAGATTGCTTTGGCTATTCGCTCGGTCGCTTCTGGCAAGGCCATGTGTCCCAATGGCCTTCCCATTGAACTGTATAAACTGCGCCCGGACAAGATGGTGCCTCATCTCTGCGACATGTTTCTTGAGGCACGTGACGTGGGCTCCCTCCCCTATGATCAGCGTCTCGCTACCATAGTCGTGATTCACAAGGAGGGGAAGCCGTGGGATCGGTGTATTTCTTACAGGCCCATCTCACTATTAAATGCTGAGCCTAAAATTCTTGCTAAGGTTTTAGCTAATCGTCTGGTTAGGGTCGTTGGCGACTTGATCCATCCGGACCAGTCCGGTTTCATACCTCACCGTAATACGGCTCTGAACCTGAGGCGTCTTCATGGTGTGCTCGCCAGAGCGGAGTACATACGTGAACCGGACGTTTTGGCGTCCTTGGATGCCACTATGGCGTTTGATACCCTAGAATGGCCGTATCTTTGGGCGGCGCTCGCGAAATTTGGTTTTGGCCCCGGGTTTATCGGTTGGGTGAAGTTGATGTACGAGGAACCGTTGGCTCAGGTAGTTGTGAATGGCAGAGTGTCGGCACCCTTCGGGTTGGGGAGAGGCACGCGGCAGGGTTGTCCGCTGTCGCCCCTCCTCTTTGCACTTGTCTTGGAACCTCTGGCTGCCTGGTTACGATGGGAGCCCTCATTGCGCGGCATTAGGTGGACGCCTGAATTTGAGGACCGCATCTCTCTTTATGCGGACGACATTCTCCTGTACCTCACATCTCCCCGACAGTCTTTGATAGTACTGGTCGATGTTCTGAACTCATTTGGTCGCAACTCCGGCCTGGTCATTAACTGGGCCAAGTCATGCGTCTATGTTCTCTCGGGGGACGCTCCTCTCCTTCCGCGTGGCTGCCCTATCCAGATTTCGCAGTCAGGGTTTAAATACCTGGGAGTGTTCATAACTTTGGACCCTGTGGCCCGTTATGAGAGGAACCTACTCCCCCCACTCCAACGACTGAGGGCCGACGTCTCGAGGTGGCGACGGCTTCCGCTTTCGCCGCTCGGACGCGCGGCGTTGTTTAAAATGATGTCGCTGCCACGATTCCTGTATGCACTGCAAAATACACTCAACGTCATACCGGCCCGCTATTTCCGTGAGGTGGAGAGCTTGCAGAGGCGGTTGTTTTGGGACGGGCGATCCCGAATCGCTCTCACAAAATTGACACTCACTTGGTATGATGGAGGTATTGCACTCCCCGATATCAAGCGATATTATTGGGTGTCCCAATTGGCGGCGGTGAACCACGGGATGTACGAACCGGCCCTGAACCCGGCGTTCGAGATGGATAAAATGCTATTGCCTGGGGGGGATTATATGTATGTATGTATGTATGTATGGATATACTTGTATAGCGCAATGACTGTCACCCAAAGGGCATCCTGGCGCTTAGACTGATGGTGAAAGAAGCCTGCATGAAAAGAAACGATCCACTGTATAAGAAAAATTACGCCGCTCTTGGAAAAAGGTGAGTTTTCAGGGCTTTTTTGAAGGAGGGGAAATCTCCCGTACTCCTCAGTGCAAACGGCTGAGAGTTCCACAGCGTAGCTGCTGTGAATCGAAAGGACCTGCCTCCCAAACGAGTCCTTAAGATTTTTGGAACTACAACCAAACATGCCGTGGCGGAGCGGAGAGACCTACGCGGGACATACCACGAGAACATATTCTGTAAGGGAAAAGGGCCTTGTTCATGAAGAGCTTTAAATACCAAGCAGAGGGCTTTAAATTCAATCCGCTGAGGGACAGGTAACCAGTGGAGGTCCCTGAGCGCAGTAGTGGAGGAGTCCGCGCGCCGGCGTGACAGAGCCAGTTTAGCCGCCAGATTCTGCACGCGTTGAAGTTTACCCACCAGGGTCACCGGGGCTCCCAGAAGTAGTGCGTTACAGTAGTCAAGTCTACTTAGGATGGTACTCCGCACTACCTCTGGTCTTGCCTGCGCTGGGAGAAAAGGCAAGATTTTCCTTAACGTGCGAAGCAAAGCCATGCACGTGGCCACTGTTTTATTAACAGAAACATCCAGTTGAAGGTTGGAGCCAAAATAGACTCCCAAGTTCCGCACACAATTTGTTGGTAAACTGGTGCCCTGGAAGGATGAAGGCCAGAAGTTCGATGGAAAAGGCCTCGGGGTGCTGCCAGATGAGCGGTATAGGACCTCAGTTTTTGAACTATTAAATTGCAGAGAGTTGTGGCACAGCCAGTCTGCCGTAGAGGTCATGCAGCGATGGAAAGTCTCTTGTGACACCGCCTCCTTACCCTCAAACGAGAAGATAAGTTGGGTGTCGTCCGCATAGTTAGTAACTGCAATGCCGAAAGATTTTATCAGCTTAATCAGGGGGCGAAGGTAAAGATTAAAAAGGATAGGGCTGATGGCTGACCCTTGAGGCACACCCTGACCAACGCTTCTGATGGTTGATTTGAACGGAGGAAGGGCCGCTACCTGGTGTCTATTATCCAGATAAGACGTCAGCCAGTCCAGGGCCAAGCCAGTCACCCCCACTTCCTCCAGCCTCCTGAGTAAGATCACATGGCTGACCGTATCGAACGCGGCCGACATATCTAGCAGCACTAAAAAGGCTGCCCGACCTTGGTCGGCACGCGTCCTGAGGTCATCGAGCACGGTCACTAATGCTGACTCTGTCCCATGGGCTGGTCTAAATCCAAATTGAGCCACATCCAGACAGGCGTTACTCTCCAGATAGCAGGAAAGATGTTTTGTGGCCCATTTCTCCAAGATTTTGATTGGAAAGGGGAGAAGGGAAATGGGCCTATAATTGGCAGGGCAGGAAGGATCCAAGGTTTCCTTTTTGAGGAGAGGAGACACCACTGCCAGCTTCCAGCAGTCCGGTACTCACGCAGACCTGAGGGATTGGCAGCAGGTCGCGAATAATGGCAAGAAGAGTTCTGTCTGGAATAGCTTCCAAAATTTATGAGGAAGTGGATCAAGAGGAGAGCCAGAAGAGACGCTGGCGGCCAGAGCACTAAATTCCTCAAAGGATGGTACCGGGAAACAATTAAGGCGTGCTGAGCCAGCATCACCCTCCGTATCCGATGTCAAGGTAGAGGTGAGCAAAGGCTGAGTGCCAGAGCTTGATGAAGTGTCAAGATTGCTCAGGATGGTAGCAATCTTCTCCTCAAAAGCCTGTGCTAATGAGTCGCATAAAAATTGGGATGCAGGGACATCATTAGCGACACAGGTAGGGTGTGAAAGATCTTTAACAATTTTGAACAGCGCCTGAGATTTATTTGCTGCCGACAATAGGGAGTCCTCTAGGAATTAAGCTTTGGCACGTCTGATCTGTGCTTTATAAGTTGCCAAAGTTCGCTTATAGCAAGCTCTATCTGATTCCCGGTACTGTTTCCTCCAAGCACGCTCCGTCCTCTTGCACTGGAGTTTAGATTGGAGCAGTTCCTCTGAGAACCAAGGCATTGCACGAGTGGGTCTGTCTCTGATTTTGCGAAAAGGAGATAGTGAGTCTAGTGAAGCCACAATTTGCTGGCTAAGCATCTCATAGCTAGCGTCCACGTTGTCTCCTAACGAGAAGCCCAACGGCAGCAAGGCCGGCAGGGGGGGACTGCTTCACAAGCTTGGACCATTGTCTACCCACCCTAGTAGTGCCTAAGCTACCTTTCTTCATGGAGTCAGCAGAAAGAGAAAGGGTAAAGTGAACCGATGCGTGATCTGTCCAGCATTGGGATAGGATTTTCCAAAGAGCTACATTCTCTGTATCTGCAAAAATCATATCTAAAGTATGACCTTTTGAGTGAGTTGGCAGGGTAACTAGCTGTTTCAGCTGTACATTACTACAGGCCTGCTCCAAATCTTTAAAAGCAGAATCCATTGGGCCATCTGGCCATAGGTTGAAGTCTCCCAATACCAAGAGAATAGAGCACTCTATTCGAAGTCTCCTGGTGTGCAGTTGACAGGCCCAACAAAGATAGCGGTACATGTGTGGCATGCTGCTAATGCTGCGATGGGTTGGAAGGGCCGCCTGACTCGAGCGACTCCACTGTATGCTTCGGAAAGGCTGGGCTGTTTGTGGAAAACTAAAGGGTTTGAGAAATGGGATATGATTGGCATATGTAAGGTGAGTGACCTCTGGGTGAAAGGGGAGTTTAAAACGTTTGAAATGCTGAAAGCGGAATATAAGCTAAACGATAGGGAGTATTTCCGGTATGCTCAGGTCCGTCATGCGTTGTGCTCGGTTTTCCCTGATGCTACTGCTATCCCGGAAAATTCCCCGCTGGAGGACAGGGTGCTCGATGGCTACGTGCCTGACAGCACAATCTCCTTGATCTATAAAAAGCTTATCAACGATCGGGTGGATCTGTTGACCCGCTTGAGGGAGATCTGGGTGGCTGACGGTTTGGAATTAGATGATGAGGACTGGGTCTCGGCAATAGCCTCCCCACGGGAGGTGGCAATTCCGGCCCGCCTTCGGTTCGTACAACTAAAGATACTCCATAGAGTGTATGTCACTGGTCCCCGCCTGATGCGCATGGGTTTCTCCGTGGATGGGATGTGTAAGCGTGGCTGTGGTTTGCTGGGTACTTTCCTTCACGTTATATGGGAATGTCCTGAGGTGGCGCTCTTTTGGCGTCGGGTGCATGCGGTAATGGAAGAAGTCACTCACGTTGCTCTGCTTCCAGAAGCTAGGAGATGCCTGCTGAACGTGTGGGAGCCAAACGATTATAATGTGGCACAGACGCGGTGGGCGACTTTGGGAAATATGGTGGCTAAACGTAACCTTGCCCAGTTATGGGGTTCCCAGAGGCCGCCCACGGTCTCGGTGTGGAAGGAGAATATGGATTGGTGCATGTTTAGAGAAAAGACGGTGTATGTAGCTAGAGGCAAGCCGAGGAAATGGACTGGGGTGTGGGGTCCGTGGAACGCTTATCGCGGAGACATCTGTGCCCCTCCTCTGGCTGTTGTATTGGATGTCCCTTTGTCCCCCTAGCCGAACATTCCTCGTCTGTTAGGTTACGAGTGAGTTACAGTTTGATTTTCCTCTGTTCCAGGGCCCCCCTCCCCTCTCTGCCACTGATCATTGATTCCCTACCCCGGGGAGCGCGTCCTGACATTTACAATGCCTATTGCCTTGTTTGTGTGTAATGTTTCTTAGTTTTAGCTTGAAAACTGAAACCGTATTTAATATTGTCACTTAACTATTGCTTCTGCCTTCACTGGGAGCGATGATGGACTGACGGGCTCCCCGGATTGACCAATCTGTATAACGGTGAATGATACGTCTCATGCTAATTAGCGGCCGGCCCAAAGGGTTGTAGGCCCATGTCTGTAACTCCTTGAAGTCAAATAAAGGTTTCTTAAAAAAAAAAAAAAAAAAGAGCCAATATGTTTGATAGACTTGAACTACTGACGGACTCGGTGAAGAAGAAAAGCAAAGGGCTTGATACAGAAATTAGATTTATCACTCCATATAGTTTAGAGAGTTTGATAATTTACAATAGCCTACACAAACATTGCTAAAAAGTGACCTATTTAAAGGATATCATCGCAACTAAACCCATGATTACCTTCAGATGTTATGTTCAAGTGATAATCAAATAGCACGAACTAAAAGATACAGACAATCAAGAAAGTGGTAGGCAAGTATAGATGTCAATAATGTATATGGAGTAAATGTGTTAAGTGTCTAGAATTTGAAGATCTAAGGAATGAGAACAAAATCTGACAGTTCATAAATTGCAGCTCTTTGTACATTTGATTGTATGCATATGTGGCAAGCAATGTGTGGGATCAACAAAACGGAAACTAGAAGAATGGAAAGATTATGTGAGCGCTGGAAAAATGAAGGATGTCAAGTTTGCCTCGGTTGTTCATGTTTGAAGAGACCGCCGCCATGAAAGATGTCAAATATGTTGGAATCAAACAATCAGAATGTGATATATGAGGTGGTAATCAAGACGATAATTTGAAAAAGAGGGAAACATAATGTATAAATACATTCAAAAAGTAGCTATTGGACTCAACATGGATACAAAATTCACTTTTATGTCAACACCTTTTAATTTTTATCCTGACGTGTATAAAACCACTCTGCTGTCTATATCCTAATATAATTATCATGAGACTTCCTATCAGATTTAGTCTTATATTGTCAGTCAGTCATTCTTTATTCGATGACTAAAAAACACCATAAAAGCACATGTATACAAACAGTTAAAAATACAATTAAATCATTACCCAAGCCCTGACTGCTACTACATACATAGTTAAAAAGGAGACTAGACAAAACAATTCATTGTGATGATGACAATCCGACTTACTCTCTAGTTGCCCTCAATCGCACCGCAACTTTAATAAAGTTCATGATACAACATAATGTCAAGGGGTCAGCCGCTTTTTGCAAGAAGATTAGGGCCTCTTTAGCATGTGTTATTTTAGCTTGCTTTAAAATTCCTACCAAAAATCTACGCCTAGGCATTGAGTAAGAAGAACATAGAAGTACAAAATGAAGGGTGTCCTGCGGAGACCTATTGTCGCAGCCGCAGGCACCCTTCTGCTCAATTGGAAATATAAAACCTGGTGGATCAGCCAGTAAATAGGGTAAAAGATTGAGCCTAAAACGGGACATTAAAAATCTATCCTGGGCGTTATGCAGAAGACAAAGATACGGCTTCATTCCCTCTGTATTTTTTACAAAGCTATAGGCACTCACAGTACCTTTGATCCCTTCAACCTCTGCTCTGTTTGTAGTTCTCTGGGCCAAAAAAGATCTCTTAATAAACAACTTGTCTTGAGATACAATCGTTGTCGGTTTTAAGAAAAGATCCTTACGGCCAAGGTTTTCCAAACTGGTCAGTACATATTTCAGCCATGGTATACTCATGCTTTTGTCCCTTCCCATGCAGTCACTTATAATTAGTTTGCTTAAAGTAGCCTCGGGATTTGACCAGATTTTTAGCCATGCCAAGATAGGTCTAAGTTTAATCAAATCTTCTAAATATGGCCTCCCTAATTCTCTATGGGCTATTACAGCTGGGGTACTCTGCGGTATTTTCAAGATTGAGCATAAAAATTTGTTTTCCTCCCGCTGTAATTGCTGGATGTACCCAATACTTCTGCACCATAGGTGGGCTTCGAACAACAAATAGGACCATAAAGATTCATCGTTTGTTCGGGGGACCATCGGCTCACTCTCCGCCCATAGCCTGCGATAGCACCATTGGAGGATATCCATTTACAGCAGCGTTCCTCCACCAGGGCCTTAAATTGTAAGGAGCCATCAAATAGTAGGCCCAGATACGAGAGACTGTACCTTTTCTAGTGTGTGGCCTCCTAACTTGTAAGAGAAGCTGGTGCAAGGTTTATTGCCTGCCAACATCACTTATGATTTACCCAGATTAACCGACTAGAATTACCATGAACTTTACAAATCCGTCGACTAAAATCTGTAGGCTCTTTGGGGTACGTGCAAGTAGGACCGCGTCATCCGCATATAAAAATACCGGGATAGGACGCAATCCTACGCTTGGGCAATCAGTTTTTAAATTGATCAGGGACTTCTCCAGATTATTAATGTAGAGTGAGAATAAAAAGAGGGCCAGAATACAACCTTGCCTCACCCCGCTAGTACATGGGAAAGATTCAGTCTTATATTGGATTTTTAATATAAATTAATTTTCTTCTTCAAATAGTCATGATTCATAGATAACATGTCACCTCATTAATTGAATAGCTACCACTCCTAAGATCTGCTGACCACATTCTGTTATTTGACATCTTATTGACTGATCAATCTTCTTATATGATAGGCTGGCAAAGTGTCCAGACCATTCCTTTGATCCTCGGTTAAGTTAGATTTTACTAAAAAAAAATAAAAAAAAAAATATCATCCATCTAATACTTCTGACCTATCCCCCCTCTAATGAAATACAATGTACTATATATACAAAATTTGATGTGTCACGTTATCCATAGGATAGTCAATTCAGTAATAAGGACTGACACAGCACTACCAGCAGTCCTTAAGAACAATCATTTTCCAGGTGAGTAACTAGATCAATTTCTTTATAGAGAGCAGAGACATCTGGGGCACACCGCTTGCAAGCTGAGCACATTTGTCAAACACCGCCTTGGCCATCGTATCTAGGTTATAAAAGGTCAACAAGATGGAAGTTGACTTACTTGAATTATAAGCCAGTTCGGATCCAACCAAGTAAGACTGGTGCAAAAAAAGATCAGATGGAGTCATCCTCTTTATTCTTTGGGATTCCAAAAAGCTGTTTTGCTCGCTGCACCTTGGATCTATTTGCCCTTCATATTTTGTAGTGTTGTCTCATAGGCCATAATCCTTCAAATTTAATTAAACTGTGTGGGAAGATCAAATCAACTTAGGTTTCAGCATTACCAATATTTAAGACTGCCTCTTAATTGGTAAGTCTTTTAAATGACTAAATATAACATTTAGGTTGTGGAACTATGAGTGCTTCCAGTGTTGTCCACTGTGAAACGAGATAGTGACTTGTTAAATAATCATTATTTGGTAACTAACGCAGACAACTTCCTGCTGTAAGCTGTGGTTGAATGTATGTTTTGTCTCCCCTTTCCTTATTTTTTTCTACTCACCCCTTCCTTATTTTTCTTCTCTCTCCCGCTTCTTCTTTTACCCTACCACTATTCAAAAGCAGCTTGATACTAAATTGAAGTTTGTAATGTTTAATACAACAATATGTACAGTGAGTTATCAGCAGTAACCATGGACTTTAAGGGATTATAGACAATACACCATAAAGCAAATATTTATTTTATCAGTTTATAAAGAGCATGGTTACACCACCGGTGTCCCCCTCCCCAGCAAAAGCTCAGAATCTCAGTAAAGTCTGCAGGAAGCTACTTTAAAAGAGTATGCAGAAACATATGGCGGCACTCGAAGATCACGGTATTAGTTTGAAGGTTGAAACAGCCATGTCTTTAATCTCTTGCGAAAAGTGATTAAGCAAGGTTCGGTTCTTAGCACCACTGGCAGAATATTCCCGATCTTGGCTGCGAGGTATCCAAAGGAGTGAGCTCCCATCTGGCTTTCTGTATTCTAGGCACAATGGCCAGTGCGGTGCCTTTTGATCTTAGATTTTCCTGCCGGTGTGTAAGCAGTTATCATAGACTGGAGATATTACGGTCCTTTATTCCACAGAATTCTGTGGCAGTAGCACATGGCCTTAAACGTGATCCTCTTCTCCACTGGCACCCAATGAAGGGTTGCCAGGGACCTCGCGGCTGCTGCTCTTTTAGGAAGGTTCAAAACAAGGAGAGTGGCCGCATTTTGGATTGACTGGAGCTTGGTCAGTCCTTTCTTAGATGCCTCCAGACAGAGGAAATTACCATAGTCCATCTGGGGGGTGACCAAGGCATATACATTTGTTTCCTGGCAGTAATGGGTAAAAGGTGACCTTCTGGGGAAGCTGCTACACTGCTACATTCACCTGCGGAGACCCGTAGAACCACGCCATTACCGCCACTGCCATCGCCACCGCCAAGAGTCCAGGGGTGCCATTACCGCGCCAGCAAGCACCATCTTCCGCGTCGCCGCCCCGGGACTCCAACTCCCGGCAGCCCCAGCGGCGGCGCGACGAGCTGACGCGGCGCCAGCGCCAGGAGGCGCCTACAAATCGCCCAGAGGCCCGCTTCGCGGGACGCGCCGGGCGAAGCCCGGGCAAAGGGCGGGCCGTCCGGGGCTGACCGCGGCTGGGCTGGGCCACCTCCCTTGATTTTCATCACAGGTATTCTGTCGATATCCCTATATAAGGGGTACTTTGGATATATTGAACGTACGGTGGTTGTTAAGAATGGGGAAATCCAGGCGGATGGCCACTCGTTCAACTGTTAAAACTGTTAAAACTAAAGCCCCATCTAAGACCCCTCTTCCAAGTTTGACAGCAATAGATAGGATGCTGCAAAAAACAATTGGGGTAGTCGCTAATGCTATTGAGAGCACCGAGAGGCGGCTATCACTACCCCCTAGTCTATGTTTGCTAACGCAACAGCATCAGGACACTGAGGATCACTCTAACACCGCGCTGAGCATGCCATTATCACAAGAATCCATCCTAATGGCCTCATATGCAGACTTTCCGGTTAAGGACTCGAACTGTGTTATACTTTCGCAAACTACACCTCCTGATGATTTCATGACTCGGGAAAATAGGCTGTCTCTTACCCCCAGATTAGGATTAAGTGAGGGACAACCTAATATAAACAATGTGCCTGATCACAGGGAGGAGTTAATTATTTGTGAAAACAAAGATATAAACACTGTGGGTTCAATACATGGTGCTATCTCCCCACAGGGGATACAAGGGAGCAGTTCAAAAGCAAATGCTGTGCAGAATGCACGCAAGAAAGGGAAACCAAAAGGCAAAAATAAGAAGATTGTACCAATACCCCTACAAGAAAATGGGGAGAAAAGAAAGTCAATAAGTAGTATTGAATCCCTTAACCAAGATGATAAGTCCACCATACAAGAAGGAATTACATTGACTGATTTGGTAGACTTCATGATAAAAATTGAGCAGGTAATGAAGTCTTTGATATTGCCAGTAGTAGGAAGATTAAAAACCCTTGTTGAGGGGGGAGGAGCCTAGCGCTTGACCAAGATGGCCGCGTGAGCCTTGAGCTCCCGCGACCCTCGCGCCCTCCTGCAATTATCCTGTCCTAAATCCTGATTTTCATGCACGGAATCCTGCAGATGAGTCACAGCTGGGGCGATTGACATTGTCCGGGCTAAAATCGACCACCGGGAACCGAAGTTGTGCATGGCGGAAGATTGTGGCCTACCTCCGAAGGATGCCAGGAGCTCGCGTTGGCAGGATGCCCGGCCACTAATTGAACAACAGCGGCCTTGGGAGGTGTGAACTGGCGGACGGGTGCCGCTGCACTTTCACTTTCGCTTTCTCGCCCTTTGATTGCTCAGGCCCGGGGGTGCTTCCTGCCGATCCCCTGATATCTGGAAGACCTGCACTCGACCCTGGCTGGCTGTTGAAGTCCTGGTTGACCCTGTTTCCTCTGGCTGAGCGAGGGACGTCTTTTGTAACTGACCGCCCTGCTGTTCGAGATGTCGACCAAACCGGAGGTAGACAAGCCGAAGTCTAAAGCTACCAGGCGGGGAGGCTATACCCAATCCAACAATATGGATCGCTATGCCCAGCAGAAGGGGTCGCCTGGTGGATCGGGACAGTCGCTGGAAGCACAGAAGGCCGATCCATCCCCAGCCTCAGAGTTATCATTGCAGGATATCAAGGGGGCGATTGAGGGGATGCAATCATCGATTGGGCGACAGTTCGAGGCCCTGGCGCACAAGGTGGACATGATTTTGGTCGATGTCAACTTGATTCGCGCGGACCTGGGCAAAACCAATGAGCGGGTCAAGTCCCTGGATCTCAAGACCACTGGCCTCGCAGATGATGTCTCGGAACTCCAGGCTGAGGTTCGCAAGTTGCGGACCGCGAATGACCTCTCCACCCGCCGGCTCGAAGACTTTGAAGGCCGGGCCCGACGCAACAATGTGCGCCTTATTGGGGTCCCGGAAACTTCGGGGGAGCTCTCCGTGGATTTACTCGTCGAGGACTTGGTGGTGAACCATCTTGCGCCCAAGGGCCTCGGAAAGTTTTTTGCGGTGGAGCGGGCTCACCGAGTGCCTGGCGGGGGGCCTAAGGTGGGAGCCCCCCCGCGGTCGATTGTCGCCCGGATCTTTAATTTTCGAGACCGAGACGCTATCCTGCAAGCATCGAGGGTGACAGGCCCGGTGCCTTTTCAGAATGCCTCTGTGAGCTTTTATCCTGACTTCACCCAGATGGTGCAGAAGCAACGACAGAGTTTCCTGGGGGTGAAGAGGCGGCTTAGGGAAATGGACCTGAAATATGCCATGCTTTTCCCCGCCAGGCTGCGTGTGGTGTATGAGGATCGGACTTTCTTCTTCGAATCGCCGGACATGGCAGGGGACTGGTTGGATGCGCTCCCTCGGCGACAACCCGGCGGGGACCGCGTGGTTGGAGCGGAAGGCGACCGGGATGGACAGGAGTGATACCTCCGGTATCGGTCTGTTTGGACTCAGCCCCGGACAGTGACTCGCACTCTACTGCAGTAATGGGAGGGCGGAGGGGGGAAGATAGGAGCTCTTTCCTCCCTTGGGGTACTTTTTGTAGATTTGTTTTTGATAGGGCGACAGGCACACTGCAAGTTGGGGGGGCTTTGTAAGCTGACGCAGGGGTGCAGGGAGGGGGGGGATTTGGGATGTTGGGGTTGTTGGGGTTTTTTTTTCTTGCAAGGCGTAGTAATTGTTGTCAGTATTGTCCGATTGTGGTTCTCCGGGGGGGGTGGAGGTCTCTTTGTGTTTGGGGATGGGGGATAGGGGCTTAAACATAGTTAGCTGGAATGTTAATGGCTTGGGAGATCGTATTAAACGGGGGATAGTCCTGCAATTCTTGAAACGGACCTCGCCAGATGTGGTCCTCTTGCAGGAGACCCACCTTATAGGAAATACGTGTTATGCACTTAATAGAAAGGGTTATAAATTCATTGCTCACTCGGGGTTCTCCTCGGGCTCCAGGGGTGCGGGCATACTTGTTAGAGCTTCCCTACCATTTGAGGTTGACTCCACCATTGCTGATGATAGGGGGCGCTTTGTGGCTGTGGCGGGGAGGTGGGAGGGCAGAACGTTGGTATTGGTGTCTGTTTATGTCCCTCCTGTCCTGCAGGCCTCCACGTTTGCTGATCTGGGCAAGGCCTTGTTGGAACTCCCTGAAGGGATGCTGGTGGTGGGAGGAGACTTCAATGCGGTTGGATCTGGATTGCTCGATAGGTACCCGCCCAGGGACACTGGGGGGGCTCAGAAGTGGCTTCCTGACTTTATAGATACTTTTGGCCTGGTAGACTGTTGGAGGCTACGGCACCCCACTCAGAGACAATATACCTTTCACTCCGGGGCCCACGGTAGTCTCTCTCGGATTGATTACTTGCTCACTCTGGCTGCGCACGCCTCATTGGTATCTGAGGCTAGGCACATGGCACGGGTTAGATCCGATCACTCGCCGGTGTGGGCCCGTCTGGATATTGGCCGGGTGGTGGGGGGCAGGGTGGCTCCCATTAACCCCTGGTACTTTCGTGACCCCAAGCTGCGCAGTGCGTTGTTGAAGGCAGTTGATCACTATTTTCAGGATAATCAGGGTTCAGTTGAATCTGCGGTGTCCTTGTGGGAAGCGTTTAAGACCGTATTGAGAGGGGAGGCCCTTTCCTTGGTAGTTGCCGCCAAGCGGCGGAGAGACGCCGAGGTGACACAAGTAGAGGACGAGATTGCGGCTTTAGACGTGGCCTTGGAGGAGGAGGTTGCAGCAGCCACACTGCATAACTTGAGCTTGAAGCAATTGGAATACAGGGATCTGGTGACAAACGCCGCCAAGACCCTCAATAGGGAGCAGCAGGGTCGATTGTACGATGTCGGTGATAAGGCCGGGAAACTGTTGGCGTGGTTGGATAAAAAAGAGCGTGTTAATCGAGTGGTGCCGGAGTTGTCGATGGATGGGGGAGAGGTTGTCACTGACCCCGATGGTATAGTCCAGTGTTTCTCGGACTATTTTCGTACGGTGTACACCTCGGTTTCGGATAGGCCGACTGAGGACTCGTGCGACCTTCTGCGTGATATTGCTCTGCCCTGCCTTTCCGCCATAGATGGGGATGACCTCGATGGTGATATAACCGTTGACGAAGTGGCGGGTGCTATCCGTGCGTTGCGCTCGGGTAAGGCCTCGGGCCCAAATGGTTTGCCGATTGAGTTGTATAAGCTTCGTCCGGATAAGTTGGCTCCTCACCTGCGCGCCATGTTCGTGGAGGCGCGGGTGAATGGGTTTCTTCCGCTCGATCAACGATTGGCGACGATTGTAGTAATACACAAAGACGGTAAGCCCCGGGATAAGTGTGGTTCCTATCGGCCGATATCACTTCTCAACGCCGAGCCGAAAATCCTTGCCAAGATTCTTGCTAACCGCCTGGTCCGGGTGCTTGGAGATTTGATCCACCCGGACCAGTCGGGCTTTATCCCACACCGTAACACTGCACTGAATCTTAGACGCCTACATGGAGTGATTGCTAGGACGGGCACGATGCGAGAGCCGGCCGTTGTGGCGGCCCTCGATGCCACGATGGATTTCGACACGGTTGAGTGGGCATACCTGTGGGCTGTGCTAGCTAAGTTCGGCTTCGGACCCGGCTTTGTAGGCTGGGTGAGGTTGCTTTATGAGGGACCCCTGGCTAGCGTCGTGGTGAACGGGCGGGCGTCGACACCGTTCGAGCTCGGGAGGGGCACCCGGCAGGGCTGTCCCCTGTCGCCGTTATTGTTCGCCCTTGCTCTTGAACCGCTGGCGGCGTGGATACGATGGCACCCGGATATACGTGGGATTCGTTGGTCGCCTGACCACGAGGACCGTATTTCGCTTTACGCCGACGATATTCTGTTATACCTCACCTCGCCTAAGAAATCTCTCATAGTGGTTTGTGACGTCCTGACTTCTTACGGTAAGAACTCTGGTCTTGTTATTAATTGGGGTAAGTCATACTTGTATGTCCTGTGTGGGGATGTCCCGCCTGTCCCGCGAAACTGCTCGATCCAGATCGCCCGGCAGGGCTTTACGTATTTAGGGATCTATATTTCCACTGACCCCACTTTACGATACGAGAAAAACTTGCTCCCTCCCTTGGCACGTTTGCGGCGGGACGTGGCGGGCTGGCGGCGGTTGCCACTTTCCCTCCTTGGCCGCGCCGCCCTGTTTAAAATTATGTCTCTTCCCCGTTTCCTCTATGCCTTACAGAATACTCTAGAATTGGTCCCGGCCAGTTATTTCCGTGAGGTTGAAAGCCTCCAGCGTGCGCTATTGTGGGAAGGGCGACCGCGCATAGCGATTGCTAAGTTGACGCTTCCGTGGTATGACAGGGATATCGCGATTCCAGACATTCTACGCTATTATTGGGCCACTCAGTTGAGCGCGATTAACCATGGTGTCTATGGTCCGGCGCTGAGCCCCGGCTACGCCATGGACCGGTGGTTGCTGCGCGGGGGTAATTACCCCAGAGCTTTGTACTCGAAGTCGTTGGACTCAACTCTTACGGGGCCCACCAGGGTGGCCGTGCACGTGTGGAAGGTGGCGACAGCTTCACTGGGCTGGAAGGATAAGCTCACCCTTGCCACCCCGTTGTTTGACTCCGATATTCTGGGTAAGCTTTGGCATACAAAGGGGTTTGAGAAATGGGACCTCATCGGTATATCCAGGGTTGGAGAACTTTTGGTTAAGGGTAGGGTGAAGTCATTCAAGGAGCTGCAGAAGGAATACGAGCTAGGGAGCGCGGAGTTCTTCCGATACGCTCAAGTGAGTCACGCCTTGCGGTCAGTCCTTGTAGAGGGGGAGACGGTGCCTGAGTCCTCTCCGTTAGAAGACCGGATCCTGGATGGCCATATGCCAGAGAGTACCATCTCTCTCATCTATAAGAAACTAATTAACGTTCGGGCAGATCTTCTTCTAGGGTTGCGCGATCAATGGACTAGGGACGGCCTCGAATTAGATGATGAGGATTGGCAGTATGCAGTTTCTTCTCCCAAAGAGGTCGCGATCCCTGCACGCCTGCGGCTGGTGCAGCTTAAAGTACTCCATAGAGTTTACGTGACAAGACCCAGGCTGGTCCATATGGGTTTCTCTGAGGAGGGCTTATGTAAGAGAGGCTGTGGTATGGTGGGCACCTTCCTACATATTTGGGAATGCGGTGCGATCATGGAGTTCTGGAAGCGAATCCACGATGTGATGGGGGAGGTGACGGGCATCGTCATGCAGCCTGAGGCGCGGTGTTGTCTCCTGAATGTTTGGGGTCCTACTGACCACGACGCGGCACAGACTCAGTGGGTGACCCTAGGGAACATGGTAGCCAAGCGCGACATCGCTCACCTGTGGGGCTCTACTAGGCCTCCTACATTGACAGCTTGGATGGAAAACATGGATTGGAGCATGTTTAGGGAGAAGACAGTGTATTGTGCTCGAGGGCGCCCCCGGAAATGGCACACCGTATGGGGGCGATGGAACCAGTACAGAGGGAGCATATGCCTGCCCCCAGACCCCGACCCGCCTGAGGAGCAGCTCTCCCCTTAGCATTCTTTCCGGCTATGTATTCTTTGCTGGTATGTGTTTGCCTTCTTGAGTCTCTGCCTTCCCCTCCTTTCCCTTACTATGGACCTGTGTCTGATGGACGAAATGGGGCTCGCTCCCCCTGCTGGGAACCCTTTTTGTGCTTTAAGTACTTATCGCCTTGCTTGTGTTTAGGTTTGGGTTTGTGTTTATTTAAAACGGAACCTTTCTGATTCTTCTATCAGTGAAATGTGGACGCTCATTTGTGTTGTGTTTCTAAAGCTGCCGTACCTCCGGGTTGTCGGCTGAATAGCTGTGTCCCTGACTTAAAAGAATAAAGGTTTTATAAAAATTAAAAAAATAAACCCTTGTTGAAAAAATTGAGGGCTTAGAAAAGCAAGGGGCTGGTAATTTAGAAACATTGGAACATCTTAGTACACTAATTAGACCTATAGTCGTATCTAACACCAATAAAACAGATAATGCTGTTATTAATGTTTCGCACTCATTAGAACCTGCAACTTTACCTGGAAGGTGCGAGAAGGATGATGCACCTCTTATCCTACCTACGGGGGCAAATATGTTAAATGAAATGGATTCTGGTGGTAAAAGAATTGAAAAAGAGAAAGGTAAGGGACTTGAGGAGAAGGAGGGAATGGCAGATTCAAAAGTCTATAATCGAAATAAGGATATAAAAGATTATGACAAGGATAAGAAAATATATATGGACCTCCCTCCACAGTCAATTCCCTATACCGTAGTGTTGACAGGGGTACCAGAGCTGAGCAATGGAAAGGCAGAAAACTATCAGGAACTCAAGAATAAGGTAATACATTGGCTGAATTATAATAGGCCATTGCCTGGACAAATACGTGTGGAAATTCTAAATGTTAGGAGAGTACACTGGATTGGACAGAGGCATAAAGATATTCAAGGAGATTGTATTATCGTGAACTTGAGAGACAGAAGAGCAGTGAGTTTTATTTGTCATTGGGAACCTAACTATAATACAGGCAGAATTCAAACTGTAGACCTAACCTATTTTTATCCATTAATGGATTCAAGGAGAGATAATACCTGGTATCATGGGGAACATAGGTCCAGACATAGAGGTAATGTTAGCCCAAATTTCAATATCCCTTTAGCAAATAGATTTCAGATCTTGCAGGGGCTAGAAGACATTGACTGACTCAAGGGAGACAATGGACCCACTGATTTGAATACTAGCGAAAGTAGCGAGTTAAAGGACCAAGGGCCTCGGAATACCATCACCGAATTAGAGATAGCTAAGGTGGTCCTTATTAGCAAGAGCCCACAAATTGAGGTACTTTGTGGTGGGGAAGCATCTCTTAATAGTAACAATGATTTAGTGGATGATCAATTTAGTGGGGAGGTTTGGTCCTTTTTGAGTTGGAATATTGCAGGTCTGAGATCTAAATTGGGTAATGAAAATTGGGAAAAACTGGTAGGTAATTCTGATGTTATTAGCCTCCAGGAAACATGGACAACTGAACCTATACACATTAATGGATTTAAAACATATTTTTCCCCAGCAGTAAGCTCAACTCATGGTAGGGCTAAAGGAGGTTTGTGTACTTACGTTTCAAATCTGTTAGTAGGAATTAAAATTGAGTTAGTTTTTAATAATGTGTATTATCACATTATAAGGATCACAGTTAATAAGGGGTTTTCCATAGTTTTGATTAATTTTTATGATAACATCCAAGGAGAAGACCCAATGGATGTCTTCAGATTATTAGGTAGTAATATCACCTCAGCAATTGGGAGGAGGACTGAGGACACCTGCATTATTTGGGTAGGAGATTTTAACTGTCAATTATGCAGGAGTGCAGAGAGTGGGTTATGTGGGGTAAAATTAGATAGAGATATTGGCTTTAGTCATTTTGAACATCCTGGACGAGGGGATTATCTAAATGAATTAATATTTGAAAATGATTTGGACTTTGTAAATAGGTTGATCAGTCCAGAAATCCCCTTCTTACCAACGTTCAATGGCAGAGGGGCAAATACAACTATCGATTATGCCTTAATGACCTCTAGACATAGGGATATGATACGGAATTATAGAATTCTGGATTGCCCGCTTAGCGATCATTTTCCTCTAAGCTTCGATACGACTATGAGACTTAAGAAACATCGTGGTAGGGCCAAATCTAAAGTGATAATAGATAATATCACTATGGCCCGTAAAAATGGTTATGCTTTAAAGTGGACATAAATTTGCCCCGTTGACTTCCAGGAGAAACTAATAAAAAGTATGTTGCCCCAATTTTATGTATGTACAGATGAGAATACCAATGATTCTGATTTCATTAATTTTTTATTGATTATTGCCCAAATAAGGAAGTTATTGTGGGTTGGTACTAGTGGTGGGAATACAAGGCAGAAGAGGTGGTTTGATTCAGAATGCACTAAGGCATATAGAAGTCTAAAGCATGCTATACATGCTACGGAGAAAGATACTGATTTAATTAGGAATTGTAGGAATGTCTATAAGCAGACCCTTAAAAACAGGAAAAATGCTTTAAAGTTGGAAGCATGGGATGCTTTATGTGACGCCTCGCTAAGTAAAGACTCTGCCTTATTCTGGAAAGTTGTTAATGCCCCTTTTTTAAATTTTAGTCACACAGACCCACTAGATGTGGCAATTACTGAGAGTGAGTGGGCTGAATATTTTGCCAAGCTGTATTCCATTGTACAGGATAACATGGAAGGTACTAATGATAACACCCAAATGAGAGACTGTACACAGAGTAGTAGCCCACTTGAACCTGAAATAACAATAACAGAGGTGCAGAAATGTATTGATGCATGTCTGGCGGGGAAAGCACCTGGCCCTGATGGAGTTCCTGTTGATTTATTTAAAAACAACAGGGAACTATGGGCTCCAATTCTCACACGTTTGTTTAACGCCACTCTGAAAAAAGGCCTCCTTCCATCGTGGTGTGAATCCCTGATAGTCCCAATTTTTAAAAAGGGTGACCGTGAAAACTGTAAGTGTTAACGCCCAATATCACTCCTGGATTCTACTATCAAAATTTTAGGAAGGATAATTTTAAATAGATTACATGTATGGGCTGATGAAGCTAATATTTTAAGTGACCTACAGTATGGCTTTAGGAAAGGTCTCGGAACAATTGAACAGTGTTTGAATTTGCATATTTTAACTGAAAAATACACCAAAGTTAAAGAGGGACGAATGTTTTTAACTTTTGTGGATCTTACTTCTGCATTCGACTCTGTAACACATTGTAAACTTTGGGTAGTTATGAGTAAACTGGGTGTGGATAAACAGATTATTAACTTCCTGAGAGATCTCTATGCAGGAGCATCGGCCAGAGTAAGATACGGAAAAAATGGCGAATGCACTAGATCCTTTGCAATCAAAAGGGGTGTACGACAGGGCTGTGTCCTGGCGCCATTCCTTTTTACACTCTATATCAACAATGTGGAAAAGACATTGATAACTGAGTGCAGGGACGTGCCAATGGTAGGGAAAAGATCAATCCCTATTTTGCTATATGCAGATGACGCGGTCCTGATGGCTAGAACACCGCAGGCCATGCAAAGAGTAGTTACATCCTTTTCTAATTTTATGAATCAGCTTGATCTAAGTATAAATTGTTCTAAGACATTCACCATGCACTGTGGGCCGGGTGCACAGAGGAAGAAAAAAGCAATTTATATTGGAACTACCCCAGTAGAGGATATTTTAACATTTCCCTACCTAGGGGTCCTAATTGATAGTTCTGGGCTATGGAACAATACAATTAAGACAAGGAAATTGTTGTACTGTAAATCTATCATGGCTTTAAAAAATTTTAGTCGAAAAATAGGGAGGAAACCAATTAAGGAAATGTTGACTGTCTACAAAGCGACTTGTGTAGCCATTGTCACTTATGGGGCAGGCCTATGGGGATATGCAAATGCCAGCACTTTACAAGTGGTTGAAAATAATTTTATGAAATATCTCCTAGGAGTCCCACAGAGTGTTTCGACATATGTTTGCCATGTAGAACTTGGGGAGCCATACTTAGAAGATATAATAAAAACTGCACCAGTTCTACTATGGCACAGAATATGGACTGCAGATGAATCTGGTTTAAGTCAAATGATCATGGAAAATGCGATGGGTCTAGAGAAGTGTGGAAAAATTAGATGGCTGAATTATATTAATAATTTTCTCACGCTACTAGGGCTGGGGAATTATTACACAGACCCGCCCACTCTTTGTAATATATCTAGGAAATGTTTAAAAGATAGATGTATGACCTATTTGCATGAGACCAGAACTAGAATAGAGTTCAAGAAAACTACGGTGGTAGCTCATGAGCAATCTGCAATTACTTACAGCCATATTTAAAGCTATTAATGAGTGACTATGAAAGGTTTTTACTTACACGTTTTAGATTTAATTTACTATTCAGATCACTCAGCTTTCCAGTTATGAATAATTGGTCAAAAATTTTGAGCAAATGTCCCTGTGATGATCTATCAGTGCAATCTGATATGCATATACTTTTCTTTTGTATGTTTTATACTAGACCTAGACAAATGTATGTTGTTCCTTTGCTAAAAATTATGGAAATTAATCGATGTCGCCCTGCTTTTTTAGCTGTACAGAAATTGGATAATATTTTAAGTCGTATTTATTTCCACATTCCTTAAAAATGTTTTTAAATTACGGAAAACAATTGAGATCTGAACTTACTCGGTTTTTCCTATGTATGGTTCCAATAATTGTTATTTTTAAAATATGTGTAATTTTGTGTCTGTACTTTTATGGTTATTTTGTTTTAATAACCATATAAAGATCAACTTGACTTGACTTGACTTTCAAACGTTAGTTTAGAACCAAGCCACACCCCAAGATTCTTTACTTCCGCTTTCAGGGCAGGTATTTGCCCTCGTTTCTCGGGCCACCATGCTGATGTCCATTTCGAGGGGGGCCTTTCTGACTATCAACACCTCAGTTTTGTTACCATTGAGTTTCAAACAGTGGTTGTACATACATGCGGCTAGCTCCTCTAAGCATAAAGAAAATTGATTAGCTGTTCGCGCCGGATTCCGAGATAACGTGACAATCAATTGTGTATCATCGGCGTATGAGACAACAGTCACATTGTGTCGTTTCACTAATTCTGCAAGAGGACCCATATAGAGATTAAACAATGTAGGGCTTAGAATCGAGCCCTGTGGGACCCCCTGCAGCAGAGGGATGCTCTTTGATGTATGTGGGTGCTGAACAACTTGAAAGCTCTGATGAAAGAAAGGAGGTCATCCAGCGGAGAGCTGAGCCCCTGACGTTGCATTTGCATAATCTCTTGAGAAGAAGATTGAGATACAGTGTCAAATGCCGCGCTAAGATCCATCAGGATCAGCGCAGCAGTCTGCCCTGCATCTGAGCATTTCCTTAGAGTTTCCATTACTAGGAGAAGGGCCGACTCTGTGGAGTGAGCGGCTCTGAAACCAGATTGTGAGGAGTGAAACAGGTCACTCCGGTTAATATGATTAACAAGTTGCTTGTTCGCTACTTTCTCTGCAATTTTTGGAAAGCACACTAGCAGCGAAATAGGGTGCAAGTTTTCTAACAAACAAGAGTATTATTGGTTTTTCCTGCAATGGCTGCACTATTGCTTGTTTCCATTTCTGAGGAATTTCACCCAGATAAAAGGAACGAGCAATTAGCTGTGAGACATAGGGCAGAATGACTGACTCCTTGCATTAAGATCTTATGAAGGACTGCGTCCAGAGGAGATCCAGATTTAATCACCCTGGCCATACCTTTCAGATCGTCCATCTCCGGCACCCTAAATTCTTTAAGGGTTTCTCCCTCAAATGTTGTTTCGGAAAGGGACTCTGGATCCATACCATGACGTGATTCCACTGGAAATGAGTCGTAAATTTTTGCAACTTTATCTGCAAAAAAGTCAGCAATTTTATTGCCGTTCTCCAGGGAAATAGACATCGGGGCAGTTATGCGTTCATGCGCTTTAAGAGTTTTCAAAATAGAGAACATTGATTTCATGGAGTTATTTTCAATTTTTTGGGTATAAAAGTCACAGCGCGTTTTCCAATAAGCGTGTGATATTGTTTGAGCTCTTTTTTTTTTATAATTAGCCCTACTCATAGTGCTGTAGTCCTTCCTCCACCAGCGCTCTAATTGTTTGCATTTTTTTTGCCATCATTTTGTCCTTAAACCAGGGCGCCGACACTCTCATTCTATTGGTGTTCAGCGTGGTCCAAGGTGCTATTTCATCTAATGCATCCATTATCCAGTTTTCCACATCCCCATTGGCTATGTTGATATCCTCCTCAAGTTTAGGGCTGGTATTCAAAAGTACCTGAGTGAAAGTGTCATGGTTAAACCTTGTTCACTTCCTACGTGTGATTACCTGGCTAGGCTTAATGGGGGTGAGCCTGTGAGAAGCTACAGAAAAGGGACCACGGCATCCCCACCTCAACCTCAACTGAGTTGGTAAATATCGGATCTAGAATGTGACCCAGTTGATGAATTGGAGCGCTCATTTTTTGCACCAAGTTCAGAGACATAAGATCCTTGCATAGCGATTGTACTTCAAGGTTCTCCTTAGTCAAAGTGCAAGTTGAGGTCGCCCAAGATTAACAAAGTGTCATAACGCAGTGCTGGCTCAACCAACTTCTGCACAAGGCTCGATATAAATTGTGCTGCAGGACCTGGTGGGCAATAAATTAGAAAACCCGCTATGGTGTGATCTTCTGCTGCAGAAAGAGTAAAAAAGAAGGCCTCACAGTTCTCAAGATTGGCCTCCTTAATGCAGCATTTCAGCGATAATGTATATATTATTGAAATTCCTCCTCCTCTTTGTATTGAACAATCCTGTCTAAGTATCCCAAGTCCTTGTGGTAGTGCATCAAGGATATCAGAGCACTCGTTCAGCCATGTTTCAGTAAAAAACAGAGCATCAGGCTTTTGATCATTTAAAATCTCAAAAATCCCATATTCATGTTTCACTAGTGAACGGCAATTCATTAAAAGCAAGTGCAATTTAGATGCATGGTATGCAGTCTGTGTTTTGGGTTCAAAGTCCGTGTAGCAGATAAAGCATTTTAGTGGACAGGAGTCTGTTGTTAATTTGTGCCGACATGTTTCGGAAATTTGAGGTGCTAGGCTACGGAGAGCAACATATGGGTAGTGTATATGTTGATGGGTCTTACAACTGGCAGGGGTTCTGGTCCCAGCTGGACGCAGACGGGCATGCCTTTGGTGCGCCGGCGGCGCGTCCATGTCACCGCTCCTATCTGATCGGGAGAGTCAGATCTGAAAACAACCAGCCCGTCAACCTTCCCAAAATTGTGGTCGGAAATGCTTCTTAATTGTGGAAGAGGGAAAAATACACTTCCTCGGAAAAACAAAGCCGAAGAAAAGAGCCCCAGCCCTCCCGACATGATTCACGGCACAGAGCCAAGAAACAGGTCAAAAGGCCTAGCCTGCAACATGCAACAGTGCAGGGGGTCAAACAAGTTAAAACTATTTATTTAAAAAAAAATGTGCAATAACCATAGAACCAGTGAGACCAGAGCAACAGGAAAAGAGTATCGCCCTCTATGTGTTTAACAATCTAAATATAGTGTCTCCTAACATGAAAGCAGCCTGTCTTGGATTATAAATTGCTCCCAATTCTTATACACCATATCTTTTTTCATTTGCAGGTGCCAATGATCTGCTACATGTATACAGAAACCTGCTGATCAGAAATCAATGTAGTTTTTTATTTGGAGATATGTGAATCAATTGCATGATCCAGTTATTCATATGGCATACTACCATCTATTAAAAAAAATTCTTGTGAGAAAGAAACAGTTGTTCAAAGTCTTAAATGCCAATATCTTTATACTGTTTAGAAAACCAATATTTGTTTATATTTTTAAATCAACATTTTTCACTGCTGCACTGTACACAAATTAGATTCAAAGCATAAAAGAGGCAGTCACTATTTGTTTAACCAGGTATGTTGAGATCACTACCCATTGAACAATAGACTAACGAGAAATCATGTTTTTAAGTTAAAGAGATGTGAATGGCTGCTGTACACTGAACTGAGCACCAGGGAGCACTTGGGGTATCGCCATTCAGAGTTGTGGACCCTGGGTCATAGGACTTGACGGGGTTGCCCACTCTTGCTGCTCCTGCTTGCTCTTGGAATAGAGCCCTTGGCAATATGGGCACACAGGGAGCTGCGTGACTGGGACATATGATTGAGATGGCCATCGTGTTATTTCTCTCTATGCTGCAGACAATACCCTGTTTTATCTCCCCCCTCCCCCCACCCACCGAGTTGCATTGCTAATGCAACTGCTAGATGAGTTTGGAAACCTTGACTAGTCACTGCTGTTTTCTTTCGTCTCTCTTGTCAGAAAACCTGTGGACCGTTTACCAAATATCAGCTTGCGCTGGGAGCTGACACAATTTAGATACTTGGGGATCAGGGTGGCACACACCAGAGTACTGCAACTGCGCTTAAATATAGGGTCCTAGATGCATTACAGTCATCTATGTCCTTTTTGAACACGTTGCCTCTCTCCTTGATAGGCAGAGTGGCCATAGTTAAGATGGTGCTGCTGCCAAGATCCCTGTATGTACTAAAGAATTTGCTATGCCCTCTCCCAGTGAAGATATTCAAGCAGCTAGACTAATTTCTAATTTCTTTCCTATGGGCAGGCCGGAATAGCAAGGTGGCCCTGATGACATTGACCAAACTATATGAAATGGGGGGATTAGAGGTCCCATAGCTAGCTTGTACTACTATGCCACGCAGCTTAAACATGCGGCTTGATGGTTGAACCCGGAAGAAAACTGGGAAAAACACCCATTGGCTGGGAGAGTAGGCGCAGAACGACTGCAAGAACTGTTGATGGAGGGGGCGGGGCTCTCGAAAGACTTCCTATACATGCCCCATTCCACTGAGAACTCCCAGTCTGAACGCTGAAGCAGATGAGACAGATGATGGGCAATGTGTCCTTTCAAGTTTGATGGGTATGCTCACCTTGGGGCTTATACCCCGGAGAGACTTTCATCTCCTTCGAAGAGGCATGTTGTCAGGAATACATCCTCTGGTCTGGACATTTCTTACACCACGCTGACCTGGCTGAAATAGCCAGGGTGACCTGGTCACCTACCCCACTACACCCACACGTACTCTCACGATCCTACTGTCCTGTGGCACTGGCCAACACTTTAACACACAGTTATACAGGGCTATGCATGCAAATGCAGCGGGCCCTCTCTGCGGGCACGCATTGTCTGGGACGTTGACCTGGATACTCAACTGGACGACGGGGAATGGGCACGAGTCAATGGCCTTACACGCTCAGTCTCCTGTAATGCCTGCTTTAAGCTAGTACATTACAACTTTCTCCATAGGACCTAACTTACCCCTAAGTATCTGCGCTGAATGTCCCCTTCCTTTCAGACCGTTGTCCTCGATGTGGTGCCAGTGGGGCCGACTGTTTGCATTGGCTTGGCAGTGCCGGGTGGTGCGGACCTACAGAACCCAGATGGTCGTGGACATAAAAAGGACTATGCACCTGAGCATTGAACACACACCACAGTGATGTCTACTTGGCAACATTAAACTACCAAAGGGTAGGAAGATGTAATACACATTTTTGCAATTGGTGCTAGTGTTGGTCAGGCATAAAGCCGCCATCACTGAGATGGGACAAAGGGCATCTGAGATTGAATTTAGGCACAAGCTTGTGCAGGAATGGTCCCTGGTGGAGGAGACCCACGTGAAGCTTAGTAGGCAGAATTACAAGGTAGTTGAGGTCCTCTTAGTGTGGAGTGACCTAAGTGACACACTCCTAGACCCTGAAACTGACATGGCTGCAATCGACAATGCTAGCTCCGATAACGGTGGGGAATGAGGTGTGAATGCAGGGGAGGGAATGGCCCTCATGTTTAAGAGGATGATCATGGCGTGCATTCAAGGGAAAATATTCGTTCTCCCGGTGGGACTCTAATGAATCGAGGAAGCGATGGTTTGTTGTTGATATGATATATTGAATTGAATTTGCTTGGTTTTCCCCCATGCACTCCACCAACTGAAAAATAAAGGTTAATAGAAAAAAAAAAAAAAAAGAGGGATGGGAATAATGGAGTTTGACGAAGCAACTGTACATCAGCACAAACCACAATTAAGTTTCACAAGAAAAGGATGAGCCAAAAAACTGAATTGAAAATATATTTTGTTTTCCACGCGCACAAAGCAATACCGGAAATTATCCTTTATACAAAGGCTGAATGCAACGCTTCAAAACAAAGAGTGGTATTTAGAGTAGGAAAACAAGTAAAAGAAATGCAGTGGTTTTGTCTATGTCTGTATTAGCGGATTTTTTATTTATTTTGATTTAACTTACCCTCTTACCTTTGAAATGTTTTTAAGTACCACACATTTTTTTGTATAGAATGAAACTATTGTATGGATGGTTCTTTGCCTTGCAATTTAATTTTATTAATATTTACCCCAAAAGAATGTTAATCCCTTTAAGGAAGCCTTCATGTATACAATGTAAGTTACCCATTTTCCCATGAATTTTGGGGGTTCCCTTTACATTGAGGGCCCGATTCTAAAATGGGATTACGACTTGTAAAGTTAAAAGTGTGAAGTCTCTTCCCTCAAGGCGGAATCTCCACACTGCAGTGCTCAGTGCGGAGGCTCCGCCCCTAGTGCGGAGGTTTCACCCCGAGTGCGGACACTCTGCACTCATAACTTTACGAGTCATAAGTCCTTTTTGTGAATCGGGCCCTGAATGTTTTACGAGATAGCACTTGCCACTGATTCATGGCGTGGGCTACAGGAGTGCTAACCAATGTGTCCACTTATCCATACTTGGGAGTATTATTTGACGATAGGGGCTCCTGGGTAGCACAGCGCACGCTAAAGAAAAATATTTTGGCAAGAGCGACTGGAGCCTCACTGGATTTCGCTAGAAGATTAGGTAGTAAACCAATACAACCACTGCTAAAAATATTGTGACAAGGTCCACTGGGCACACGACTCCAACCCTAGTAGGTCAAACCTGTCTTCTCTTCCCCCACAGCCCCACGGGGACCTGATACCCCCTTGGTATGGGACATCCGAAGCGGGAGACAGTCACGGTGACTGTTTCTTTAACTGGTCCGAATTCCACCCTGGACACACCTCCTCCAATGACGTCAGAGGTCCGGAAGCAGAAGTAGCCGGGAACGACCGTGTGGGGGTGTGTTCTACACCTGGAGGCGAAGAGAGAGGCGAGACGAGAGGCGAGCAGGAGAAAGGAGAGAACGAGCGTACGAGAGGAGGAAGCGGAGGCGGAGACAAGGACGGAGCTGACGGACCTGCAGCAGTGCCTGGAGGCCGACGTTCCGGCGAATCCCCGGGCCACACTTCAAGGGAAGTGTGGCTTCAACAGGTACGGGGTCGGGTCAAAGCGTGGGTGGAAAGAAAGGGATTCAAACCGCCCTGAACCACACGACCGCCCTTCCTTTTGTTTAACGACACCAGTACCTGTTTATGTTCCCCTCCCCTGAGCACATTCGTCATGACGTTTCACTGACTGGGTCGGATAACAAAGAGCACCGTGTGATTCCTCACTCCCTTTTCCTGAAGTCTGACTGTATCAAACCTCCTCCTGAATTCCCCCCTGTCTTTTCTTTTTCCCTCCAGGATGCTACCTGGCCGGGGAGCCCCCCCCCTTGGGAGACCGGACAACCTGGAGAAGACCCGGATCCCTACGGAGAGAAGAAGCCGCTCCAGCCCGGACTCTCGCCACCCCGAAGCTCCATTACCGTACTACAGGAGTAACCCCAGACCCCCGAGATTGAGAAAAACAATAAAAGCATATCTAAAATCAAGCAGTGGTCCCTTGCTTTACTCCGACCCGCGACAAATATATAATGAGAAATGTGTCGCAATGACAGCGTATGGTAGTGTGGTGTGGGGTTTTAAGGATTGTAGTGAACTCCAGGGGGTAGAAAATAACTATTTACGAAAACTCTTGGCTGCTCCCCCTAGCATTCCACCTTTTATCATCCATGAGGAACTAAGACAGGGCTACTTGACAGACAAAATTGCTGCAGCACCCCTTATATGGTGGCTAAATATTTGGTCGAAAGATAAACCAAATCTAAACCAAACCATCTTAGAAGATTGTATGAGTTTGGATGGAGCCATGGGAATCCTGTGGTTAAACTATATTTCACAGCAGCTTTCAACTCTTGGGCAACCAGAGCTATTTAAGAATCCTAGGAAGCTGCAACCTGAAAGTGTGAACATTTTAAAAACTCAATTTCTCACTAGGAGGCAATTAGATAGAGAAACAAAAGAACGTATAAAACCTTGGGGTAGATATTTTATGATTTTAAGTCCTGGCATTTTAAGTCAACCATTTTGGTCTTTTGTAAATAACCTGCACCACCGCTTTATTGTATCTAGGTTTAGATTTAGTTGTATTCATTGGATCCTAACTGTACCTAAAGGCTTCTCAAAGTTAGGCCCTCTGCAACCATGCGCATGTGACAACTTCTCTGAACAAGATATTTTGCACTTTATGTTCTTCTGTGGCTTTTATACTGGACTGAGAGTTAAATATATTCTACCACTTTTTAAAGATTGCTATTTTGCACAAGTTAGGCCAGCACTGACCTACCTACAAATGCTTTCTTCCCCCTTAGTTTGTTATGGGGTTGCATGCTTTCTGTCAAGGGCGATCCGTAAACGAAATAATATGGTGGGCTTACATTCATGATTTGGGTCATTAGAAAATGTCTGCCCTTTGTGTCTCTATAACTTTCTCTATTTTAACTTACAACTTCAATGTCTTTTTAAAAAAAATGTAACATGTACTTTTATGGCCATCATGTGGCCGAATAAAGTTTTTAATTGATTGATTGATTGATTGATTGATTGATTGATTGATTGAGTCATGCTTTGACACTAATGTGCTGTACTTGAATATGTAGATTGTGTGCAGTACCCTTATCTCTTCTAGACTAGTGAATGAGTTTTGGTAAACTCCTAGGATAGTGTTGCTTGTCTAAAATCACACTGAGACTGTGTACATTTGGGTAAGGATTGTGATAGAAGCATTTGGTAACATTGTGTATTTGCTGACAGATAACTGTTTTAAAACCGGTCATTTTGTCAAGTTTTAGTAGCTTTAGAAGCTATTCTTTGCTTATGCATTGATAAAATGAGTCCGGGTTTGACACTAAAGTGCAGTACCATGTACTATTCTCTTCACTGTGCCAGAACTGAAAATTTAAAAGTTTTACCCAGGCACTGTCCTAGCAGTAGTCTGATGATTTAGTCAGTTTCCAAGTACTCATGTTGTGAACCATACAGTACCACATAGACTGCTTCAAATGTCTATGCAGTATGCATGCAGTCTTTTAACATACTATACACTTGTCTTTCACATCTTCAATTCCCTAGTCAGTATCTATACAGTCCAGCAAACATCCTGTCACTTGCTTTAACTCCTCTAGTGACCCATTCAGTACCAAGTACTAATCCATTCACTGTGCCAAAAGCCAACCACTTATAAATTCAGCCAGGCACTCTCTTTGCTGTACTCTAATCATTCCGTCAGTTCCCAAGTACTCATGCAGTGAGCCAGGCCTTAGCACATAGACTGCTTCAAATGCCTATTCACTATGCATGCAGGCCTCTAACCACCTACACAGTTGTCTTTCACACCTTCAATTCCCCAGTCAGTATTCATACACTTCTAGCAAACACCCTGTTACTCACCCAGTCTGTCTCCTTATAGTATTGTAATCATTCAGTCAGTTAGCATGTGGTATAAAATGTGTTTGTACAGTAATGATATAGTATACATTTGAAAGTTATTAATATACATTTATTTGTGATTCTTTTTTACAGATACAGAACAGGAGTGTTTCTCATCCGTTTGCACTCTTCTCGTGCAAGATTGTTTGGATGAAGGGTCCTTCGGTGTTTCATCATACTTGCCGTACGAGTATTTCTTGTTAGGATCCCCTCGCAACAGAACTCTTTTGCAAATCTTGCACGTGACTAAGGTGGCATTCATCTTTGTTTGCTCCTCGGGAGTGGTGTCTCCTCCAAAAATTCATCCTTCGATTCGGTGAATATTTTAAAGCGACAACATTTACAGTTTTTGTAAGTTAAACTTATAACATTTTGTTAGCTGTAAGCATTTTATATATCTGTGATTTGTATCTTGTGGTATTTTGCTGAGAATAGCATGTCGTTTTTTTTTAACAATCTTTCTGATTGTTTTTTTTTTTGCCCGCTGTTAACTGATGAGTACGATTGAAATCACTATTTTTAGTGAAATTCAATATATTCTGAGAACAGCAAAAAAGACAAACAAATTACTTTGTGGAAATTATGCTGTGTTGTAAAAAATGTATTATTACATGTTATAATTTTTTTTCCCTTTTCTTTCACAGATCCAAATTTAAAAA
This sequence comes from Triturus cristatus, assembly GCF_964204655.1. Classification (NCBI taxonomy): domain Eukaryota; kingdom Metazoa; phylum Chordata; class Amphibia; order Caudata; family Salamandridae; genus Triturus; species Triturus cristatus. The sequence goes on from NC_140595.1 coordinate 317,359,103, forward strand.
TAAGCAATTTATATGAATTTAGATTGCAATGAAAATCTGAAAAAAATGTATTCCATTTTTTATTGCTATTACTGTGAAGGTAAGTTTAACTAAGTCTCAATATGTAGAATTAGGAGGTCTGCAAGAAGCTACAAAGTTGAAACCCGTTTCTAAAAACACTCTGTTTATACCTATGTAGTTTTGAAATCTGACCATAATCAGATATCATGTGACCTGCAAAAAAAGAGATTTGAGGGGTTCATAATATTTCCCATTGTAGCTATTAAAGGACCTCAATCATTTCAATCATTCTTCTTTGAACATCTTTGCAGACAAAACTCTGTGCTTACCTTCTATCATTTGCAAGGAATTTTTAAACTGGAAATATGTCACTTTTTGTAACATAGTTATTGCGCAAGACACTCTTTCATATTTACAAAGAGAGGAAAAGGCACTCTGTGCACTTTTTATACTCCATGTAAATACAACCTCATTATGCACACCAGTTTGCGTTGAAAGGGTGTTCTATAAGTGTTGTTGTGCATGATTGCACTGAATACTCATAGAACAAGACACATGTCTAGATTTGTCAGAAATCATAAATCTCGATATATGTGTGAATGCTGCACCATTCTAAAATCGATGTAGGAAAGCACAACAAGGAGAACTGTTTTCATTTCTCCACATTTTTATATCTTCAATGCATGCTACAATGCTCAGCATACATTGAAGGAGAAAAATGCCTTTACTGATTGTTTTTGTGCAGGAAGGTGTGTCTTCCTGCACAAAAACAGACAGCACATGACACAGATATCCTTGCACTATGGTGCAAGGGGGCCTATGTCACCACATGGCTGCAGTTTAAGCAGCCGTGCAGAGAAAAGCATAGATTTGCAACATATTTATGTACATATGTTGCATCCCTGTGCTTCGGAAGTACTACAGCACACTGCAGTTAAAGAGGTCACTGTGTGATGCTGCAGCACTTCCTCATAGTTCTGTACTTATACATTCACCATACGCTACTAATGCATTCATTCATTCAGTCAATTACGTACTACACATACATTCATCTAAACTTTCACACAAAGGAATTTAGCTCTTTTTTTAAAGCAGGTAAGTTAGTTCTTACAAGAACTTTTTTTTTCCTTCTTTTATATTTTGTGGGGTGTTTTCTGAACAATTTTAATTTTTTTGGGGTTTTTCTGCAAAAAAAAAAATAATAAACAGGAGGAACCAAACAATGAACTTCAGGGAACAATAAAAATAAAATTAAAAAAAACTAGCAAATGTTACTTTCTTGCCGGCGGCAGATCAGATCGATCGACTGCTCACCGTAGCACAAAGTCGCATTGCACTTAGTGCAGAGCACTTTTAAATATTGAAATTGAGGACGGATGTCCAAATTTTGGGCTGATGGATGTACTCTTGAAGTGCTCGACTGCGATGAGGTGGAAGGCGCAGAAGCAGGAGTGTTTCTCCCCCGTTTGCACTCTTCTCGTGCAAGATTGTTTGGATGAAGGGTCCTTATGTGCTTCATCATACTAGCCGCCGTGCCGCACGAGTATTTCTTGTTAGGATCCCATCGCGACAGCACTCTATTGCAAATCTTGCATGTGACCAAGGTGGCATTGGTCTTATTCTGCCCCTCGGGAAAAGTAAAAAATTTCCACACCACTGAAGAAAAACGTTCTTTGCGTGGTGCCTCCTCTAAAAATTCATCCTCAGATGTATGAGGAGATGCAGGTGATGTCTGCTGCCCTGAAGCCATTTTTAGTTGAAAAAAGTTAGAGCTAAGTGTAAACTTAGTCTAAAAAAATCTTCTTCTCTGCAAAGAGATGCTCCTCCAAAGAAGGTCAAAGTAGAATGATTGAATTGGGTGGGGTCTTTCAATAGTTAGAAGAGGAAGTGTAATGAACCAATCAAATCTCTTTTTTTGCAGGTCACATGGGATCTGCGCATCCTGCGCATAGGCAGCACGCACCCAGCACGCATCCGCGAAATTGAATAAAAAAAAATTATAGGATTAGATATAAAAATATATTAGTTTTAGGACTAGTTTAGAGTTTGTCTTCAATTAATATTCACATGAAATACATATATATATGTTTTTTTAAATGTTAAATATTTCACGGTATCCGCACACTTACCGCGTCATAGACGCAGATGACGCATCGCGGAAGCGCGTAAACCTCGCGTTACGTACATCGAACGTGTCACGTATAGGCTGGGAGTCGCGTACCCGTCGCATTGCGATCGTGCACTAAACACGTACCCAACGCATACCATGCGCGGATGCTAACGCGTAGGGATCGAGAACGGTGCGCATAGGGTGCGCGGATCCAAAAACATTGCAAAAAATATATATAAAATAAAATTTTGAACATATAGTTAAAAAAATATTTTTAAAAATATAAAACAAATGTTTGAAAAACCCAATAAAAACAAATATTTTTGAATTGTTAAAAGAATTAATTTAAAAAATGGTGATAAAGTATTTACAAAAAAACATAATTAATAAAATTGACAATGAATTTGAAAAATATAGATATCCAATCAAAATCATTAAACATGATATCTTTAGAGATAAGTTATAGATTGGAATTAGCATTTAAAAAAACCTTTGAAATTCACTGAAAAAACCATAGGTTTCATGCACGTCATAGTTAGGAATTGGCATTTAAAAAACTTTTGAAATTAACTGAAAAAACCAAAGGTTTCAGGGGTGTTATAGTTAGGAATTGGCATTTAAAAAACCTTAGAAATTCACTGAAAAAAACATAGGTTTCAGGGGCGTTATAGTTAGCTGGACATTTCCCTCGTACAAAACCCTAGAAATTCCCCTGTTATAGTTAGTTCAGCTAACTATAACTCGCGCCCCCGCAATGCACTGCTGATGACGTCACATATTACATCACTCATGACATGGTCAGTGACATCACTGATGACATCTCAAATGACATCACTGATGACATCACTGATGACATCATCCAGTGAATATGTGTTTCTGTACAGTTTTAATGTGTTTAATATATATAGGGAAAGGTCTGTTGAAGAATAAGTGGGTGTACAAGTGTGTGAATGGATGATTTTCTAGGTGCGTAACTGACTCTATAAGTGAGTCATTAAATGTATCTTACTGCTGACTAGTGACTAAACTGTGTGAATGTCTGTATGTGTCTGTGTGTAGGTGTATAAGTGGCTGCATGGTTTTGTGAATAGCTATTTGAGTGTCTATATGGGTTATTGATTGGTTGTCTGAGTATCTGTATGGGTGCCTGAGTGTTTGTGTGGGTAGGGTGTGTGTGACTCTATGCATAGATGTGTGAGTGGGTGATTCTATGGGTGCATGGTTTTAAGAGTGCATCTGTGATGGACTGTATGGTTGGGTGAGTGTATGTATGGGTGTGTTAGGGATTGAGTGTATATCTCAGTGGTACATGTGTATCTAACTACATATGTGAAAGGCAGTATATATGTGTGTAAGTATATAAGTGGGTATATGTGAGAGTGTGTGATTGTGAGAGTGGCTGTATGGATGAGTGTGTGCTTGTATCAATGATTGTATAACAGCGTAAGAATGTGGTACTATTTTTATGAGTAAGTGAACTTGAGTGTGTTTAACTGTACAGGTGAGTAAATTGGACTGTGTTTAATTACTTGCACGACTGACTAGGTGTGTCAGTACCTCAATGGATGATTGGCGGTGTGTGAGTGTCTATATAGGTGTATAAATGCATATGATAGTCTTGTACGGAGTGACTGTAAGTATGAGTGACTGTACAAGTGAGTGAGTGGAGGTGTGTGTAGACCTAAGAGTTAATGAGTGGGTATGTAGTTATTGGTATTGGAGTATCTATGGTTTTCAAAATGGCCGTCTGAAATTTTGAGTCGGTGTATCAAAGGTTATATTAGGGTGTGAGAAGATGCACTAATTTATCACATGGATGATGTCATCAGTGATGTCATTTGAGATGTCATCAGTGATGTCACTGACCATGTCATGAGTGATGTAATATGTGACGTCATTAGCAGTGCATTGCGGGGGCGCGAGTTATAGTTAGCTGAACTAACTATAACAGGGGAATTTCTAGGGTTTTGTACGAGGGAAATGTCCAGCTAACTATAACGCCCCTGAAACCTATGGTATTTTCAGTGAATATATGTATGTGTGTATCTCTGTATATATATATATATATATATATATGTGTGTGTATGTATATGAAAGGAAAGTTTCCGGCAGTCCCCAGCCCCTCTCCAGATGGGGTCGGTGCGAGATCCGGGTGTTGGAGCTCGGCTGTCAATTAGCGAAATCCTGTGAGCACTTTCACTCAGCAAGAAAAAAGACTCGCACTCCAGGGTCCGTGTAAACACAAACGTGTTATTGGCGATGCATTTCGACCAGAACGGTCTTTTTCATAAGCCAACGTTGCATCTTACATATCCACCATTTAAAGTGTATTTACAAGACATTGAAAATGGACCACAGCGACCTGGTTCCTGTTTAGACAATGAAAACAGACTTGCATACATTTTTTACGTGATTGTACAGCTAAAAGAAAAGACTTCCTTTTGGCATTTATCGTCTCATGCGAAAGAATGAAAATCAATGACATTATCGGTGCCAATTGAATGCATTAAATTGCAAATACATTCTTTTTTTAAATAACTAGTTGCAAACCGAGAGTGCACCAAAACAAATGTTATTAACAGAGTAAAAAATAGTGCGATGCTCTCAGGAAAAAAACACGTTTCTTCCACATTGTGCTTATCCAAGATAAAGCTTGTTTGCCTGGTTTAGTGAGGGCCAAGTGGCCTAATTCAAAGGAAGTAAGATTATTGTCCATATCTAACGGATCCAACAGACAACAGGAGACAACAGTTCTGGTCCTAGAAACATTGTGATATAGGTCAATCTTATTACCGAAACTAATCAGACGATCTACATGCATCCCACATTGTCTACCCTACATTAAAAAATATGAAACCCTAAAAACTGACTGGGGGGGGGTCCTCAAGGGCGGAAAGACTATAGACACAGTGATATAAAATATATGTGTGTATATGTATATATATATATATATGTGTGTGTGTGTGTGTATATATATATAATTCACTTAAAAAACCATAGGTTTCACACATGTTATAGTTAGCTGTACATTTCACTCGTAAAAAACCAATGAAATTCCACGTTATAGTTAGATCAGGTAACTATAACTTGCGCGCCCACAATAAACTGCTGATGACGTCACATAGTACATCACTCATGACATGGTCAGTGACATCACTCATGACATCAATGATGACATCTGAAATTACACATTGTGGATTGCGGTCGCGCAAGTTATAGTTACCTGATCTAACTATAACGTGGAATTTCATTGGTTTTTTACGAGTGAAATGTACAGCTAACTATAACATGTGTGAAACCTATGGTTTTTTAAGTGAATTTGCAAGGTTTTGTAAATGATAATTCCTAACTATAACGTGTGTGAAACCTATGGTTTTTTCAGTGAATTTGTACGGTTTTTTAAATTTTAAGTTATGTATTTATTTTTTATTTTTTTTTCTGGTTTTTCACTATGCGCACACCCTGCACGCACGGTGCGCGCGCTGTGGGCGCACGGTGCACTTCGCGCACCGAGCACCCACGTTGCGCAGTCCATGCCGTGCGCGCCTCGCCTTTTTTTACGCAGTAACATTTGTTTTTTTGTCCCTTGTGGGTCCTTTAATTTATTTAATAAATGTGATTGTTACTTCTTTATTTTTTTTTTGTATTTTTTTTGCCGTGCGCGTACGGTAAGCTTACCGTACGCGTACCCCGCGATTTTTAAAAAAAATTATTACATTTATTTTTCGTACTTTTGGGTCCTTCTTGGACCCCCTGACAAACACTAGGGGGTCTGCAACTCTCTTCGTTGCCCCCATTTCACGTTCCCCACCTTTGTTTCTCAGTGCGAGAGACAGAAAATGGCGGCCGACACTTCCTGATTTCGACCGATTCGAATGTTTACAGTCATGTAACCACCAATCCGAATTGAGCTCGCGTACGGTAAGCTTACGGTAAGCGCACGGAGCGCGCTTACAGATATATATATTGATTTAAATGCTATTTTCTCAGGACCTACTGAACAGATTTACACCAGACCTACAAAAGGCACATCCTTGACCTGAGGACTACCTCTCTGCCAAATTTCAAGTAATTCTGTTCAGCC